>NC_090866.1:6295000-6595000 GCF_024217435.2 Syngnathus scovelli | reverse complement strand
TGCTAGGCACAGAAGTGAGGTGATGGATGAGTCCAAGCCGAGGTTATTCATTCATCACATTGGGCCTCTTGTGAGTGGGCGTCTTTTTTATTTCAACTGTTTGAGAGTAATTTTTGAGTACTTAAGAACTTAATTGGTTCCACGATCGGGTTTGTAAGTAGAAGCAACGGTTTCTCTAGGAATCAATGTAAAAGCAAATAATGCGTGCTGGACTATGCCAAAAGTCACACTTTTGCCCTATTGCTCTGTGTAAAACACAAAGAAAACCAAAACAACTGACTTTTTGCTTTTTCAAACCTTTATAATAAAAAAATAAATGTCACTATTCTTGACCTAACTTTGCTTGGGGGTGGCTCTTCTAATTTTCGAAAAATACCCCCGAGAAGACATACAAAAGTCAGACTTATAAATTATTGTTTGCTTTCACAAACTACTCCTTGCTCACATGAACCTTTGGTGCAATTAGTGAGTTTTCCAACTGTGTGAATGGTCATTGAACACACCTCACGCAGAAGAAGTGAATGAGAATTTAAAAAAATAAAAGTGACCTAGCTACCAGTTTTTGATTGATTAAAAGAAGTGAGATGATGATGAGATACAACAGCAGACTTGTCCATACGACCATGCATAACATGTAACAAAATGAATCCCCTCACAATATTAATGTAACCAAAGCACTGCAGTCAAGTTAAGGCTTAGCTAAGGAGTAAGCTAATGCTAACGCGAGTGTTAGCGAGAAGCAAACGAATGCATTTTACACAATCCCCAAGAATAAAACAGCACATTTGATGTAATTCATCAGATGCAATTACTCAAAATACACCCACAAGAAGTGAAAACAAAGAGCGCACAGCGCTCAAATCAGCAGAAAGTCCGATGCTATGCTAATGCTACGAAAACGAGGGCATCATAGACACGCAATAATATGAATTTGAAATACAGTTTGTTACTTTTGTGTCATCTCAAGCTTACCTATTTACTGTGGCCGTCGTTTCCATAGATTGAAGGAACTGAACCCTCAAAGAAACGAAAAATCCTTGACTTGTTTGGACTACAAAAGTCTCTCCGAGTAATAAACATGGCGGATTTGTGTGAAACCGTTTGGCTGCACCCATTACCTTATTTGGTAGTGCCGCCCCAAAGACTGTGAAGATGCAAATAAATTTGAGATGCTTCAGTCCTATCTCGAAAGGTTCGTAAGTGTATGCGTTCGTCAGTAGTACTTTCAATGAAAATGCAACTCATTTTTCTAGAGTTTCAATTGGGATTTTTTTTTTGGGGGGGGGGGGGGGGGGGAGTGTAAATCATCTACAGGTATTTTATAACTTTTTATATGACTTAATACATTCACTCATTTATTGTTCATTGTCATGGATTTCTCAATGACATGACTAATATTCTCGCAAAATATTAGTGGTTGACAAATACTGCCAAGCATAGATGGCTTGTGCTGTAGGAATGTTTATTATTATGTAATTACAATGACTCCAAGTGATTGATGTCATCAACCTGACTAAATATACAATCTGAACAGACCCATTAACCTTAGTGGTTTATTTTCCTTTCTCATTCACAGCTGTTAGGAAAGTCCACTTACCATTATCGTTTTTCTCAGTCACCTTGGTACGTATCTCGGATCGGAATTAAAAATTGCAAAGCTACTTCTTCAGTTTTCACAATCACTTGTGTACCAAAAAGCAGTTTCTCATTAAGTCATTTTCAAATGCTTCACATAAGTCTTCATGTGGAAAAAGGTTAAACAACTAAATAAATCTATAAACATGAGAAAAATAAGTTAAGAATACAAAAAGAGTTGATGTCATAAATAATTACCGTCTAAAATATTTAATTTTTAAGGGGGGAGTGGATGTCAAATATTTTTGTAGCATGTATCGTGCTCTTTATCAGATAAGATTGCTTTGGGCAAGTTTCTACTATGAAATGACCCTGTCAGGCCTCATTGCAGACAAAAGGGCAAAGGCTTTTTCAACCTGTCATGAATTCTTAGCAAAGAGTTAATTCCATCCCAAAAAAAAAACTTGTTGTTGAGCCTAGTTTATCGAGGTAAAGTAATCCCTCACTAGTTCTGGGTTGAAATAGATGTTTCGTTATATCAAAATAATGCAATTTGGTTTTACAGGACTCTCTTAAATGTAATCTAATAAGAGCTTTGGATTTGCTAACACTTCACTTTTAATACTATCACACTGATGCTGCTTTCCCTCCATGGTGGCTGGCTGACATGATGGAAAGCGCAGCTGTAATCTGAGGCCAAAAAGAAATGGATACAGTCTGAGCATAAAAGTAATTTCCCAATTTTTCAAGATCAGCACCCCTCTTTTTTTTTCCCCCTTGCCCGTTCTTTAAACTCACCAACAGCATGACCTCAGCTCAGAGCAAATTTTTCATCCTTCACATGTATTTGATTTATTTTAATTAGGCTGAAGAGAACTAAAGCAGAGTAAAGTGCATTCTATCTTGAGACAGCTGTTTTTGAATAATTTTAATAAAAACATTGTGCTTAAACCAATAAAAAATATTCCAATAAAAAAAAAAAATGGCAAAACAGTTGGCATTTTTATTTTAGGCTGATGTAACTTAGTTACTTTTAAAAACAAGTAATGGCTAAAGTAACGTAAGTTAGTTAAGTAAGTAAGTTACTTTTAAAATCAGACAATCAGTATACTTACTTTTTCAAGGTAACTATGGCAACGCTACAGATTAAACTCAAATGAAGAAAGATAAATAGTATCTGAATATAAATATTTGAATTTTTCTTACACTTTCTCGACTGCCACTGAAAAATATACACATAGTGACACATTTCTCCACCATGTGGAAAAAAAAATAAGAGAAGGCCTAAGATTCAAGGACCAGTGAGTTCGGGGTCGGCTGATGTGCTAACTATAGCGTAGCTGGACAATAGTGCGGACAAAAATGTCAGGTGAAAAACCTGGGATGACATGTGTCACTTTAATTCTAAAACAGAGGCTAGTGTGGCAAGTTCTGTGTCCAGAGTGCCTGTCCGAATCCTACTCACTTTCTCTCTAATCTGAAGGAAACCATTTATGTCCAAAGCCAGATGCAGCTCCAGGGCGAGATGGAGCAGCCTGACAGAAATCACTGATTTACCGAATAAAAGCAAGGAAATAGGACACTTTAGGTCTGGGTCACTCTCTGAGACAACACTGACCAGTTGACAATGACAAAACAAGAGATTTAAATTGAAAATATTTTAAACATGCCTTCTGAATTATATGGGACTAACTAGTAAATTGAATTTAAAATGTTGAGCTGTCATATAACATTTTGATGGCAGTACAGTTGATTCTTTTGTAAAGATATTGTTTTTTTGGGCCAAATACAGTAATCCCTCGTTTATCGTGGATAATTAGTTCCAAAAACCACACGCGATAAGTGAAATCCGCGAAGTACGGTCACCAACAAGAAGTACTGGGCAGGCTAACGAGTTAACGGAAATATGCTAATTCGCGATCGTGCTAACACGCGAAAACGGACTTCTAAATGAATGCAAACGAACATTAAGAGGAACACTACATTGTCCTAAAGGTTAGACACGTTTCCTCAGTTTAGAAGTTTTATTTTGACTTTCAAATATTTTTTTAATTTGGAAAAAATATCCGCGATGTAGTGAAGCCGCGATTAACGAAACGCGAAGTACCGAGGGATCACTGTATCATCATAACATTAAAGCTTAAAGTAAAAGTAACAATTATAATTAAAACATTACCCAAAAAAAGCCTCCTGACCATTTTCTCACCTCTGACTTTTTACCTCCTGGGCCTCTTCCCACATATGAGTTCCCTTATTTCAAATTTAAACAATGTGCATCAGCCATCCACGTTGGAGGTAAACATCTCCCATGTTGATGAGGGCTAAAAGAATCAAATGAGTCATTTAGAAAGCACCGACATACATATATCAAATTATGTTTGACATAGGCAACCCAGAGGTTGGGTCACGACGTGTCTCCTATCATTAGCCTTGCTCCTTTTGCCTGCCACCAAATGTATGGTGAAGTGATCAAGGAGCATGTGGAACTTGACACTTTCCACATGAGTTGATTACTGCCATTAGTGTTGAGATTGACTTATTTGACAAGGCTATGGAAACTATTGAAGACCTAAAGCCAACATATTTTTATTTTAAAGCAAATATGCATTCTACACACATTAACTCCAATTCCAAAATGTATTATATATGTTGTATTAGAGAGAGAGAGAGAGAGAGAGAGAGAGAGAGAGAGAGAGAGAGAGAGAGAGAGAGAGAGAGAAATCCAGTCTAGACTGCCCCTAAATTGGTAGAATTTTGTTCTTATTGAATTTTGTTACTCTTGAATACCCAAAGCCAACATGTTTTTAGATTCAAGCAAACATGCATTATCTACACACATTAACTCCAATTCCCAAATGTATTTTATAATTTGAATTAGAGAGAGAGAGAGAGAGAGAGAGAGAGAGAGAGAGAGAGGAATCCAGTCTAGACTGCCCCTAAATTGGTAGAATTTTATGCTTATTTATTTTCTCACCTAGCTTGTATTCTTTGTTTGACGTCACAACATTTTTTTTAAATGTATTTCATCATTTTGCTGTCTTCAAGCTGCTTTGGGGCCACAATATAACAGAACCACCTGTTGCTTTGGCATGTGCTTGATATAGACAGTCTGTATATCTTTTATGTTGTTATTGAGTTTTATAAAGACACAGTTTTTTTTTTTTTTTTTACTTTTAGCCGTATTGTTTGCGAGCTCATTGTTTTTTAAATTACACCTTACCAAGCTTTACAGAGAGGGAAATTAGATTCCAATATTCTATAGCAGACCTGCATGCGCAGGACAGTATCGAATTGTACCGTTCATGTTTTATGTGGAGAATACATTTTGCATTACTGTATTGTTTTGAACATAATGTAAAGATAGTTTCATCTGAAATTAGTTGTTTTTTGTTCAATATTATCAGGCAGAATAAATGTATCAGGGTACAGTATATTTCACTTGCTACAAAGATATTTTTACCACATATACTGGATCAAAAATTCCCTTCGCAAGTAGCCTCATGTTTATTTTACATACGCGCTGATTCCCCATTATTTATATATTTTATTAAAAATAAAAACTGCACTACTACTTCAAATGAGCTAAATATTAATGGAGAAATATGTGCACATAATTTCTAGAATATATCCGTATTTTTTTTTTTTACATTTATATGAATCTGGACAAAAATAAACTGGGAAATGAAAATAAAAATAATTAATATTTTTCTACCAATGTTAAATACCCTTGAGCTCATAGTTTGTATTCAGATGACTGCAACTCAATTGACAAAACTGCTCCCTTTTAGAGTTGGCCTTTTTGGGAATGAGGGAGTTCATTTTCAGTGCACACAATGACGTCTTTGGTTATGATTACTGACCATCAAAAGCAAATCATTAAAATGTCAGGAAGCCTCACTGTTTCCATCTCACCGAGAGATTTTGCTGACCACTATGACTCTGACACCGGAGGAGATCAACAATACCATAAGACTCAAATGCACCATAAACCAGAACTAATCTTTAATTTACCTCGTATTTATTTATTTATTTATTTATTTATTTATTTATTTATTTATTTATTTATTTATTTATAAAATGGCGGTATTCGGGACAATATTACTCATTGTATATTGCAGGCTTTCTTTTAAATGTACTGTCGTGCTACATAATTGCATAAGTGCATTAGCAATGATTCACCATTTCACCCCATCATCGCTCAGTATGGCCTCATTTAATTCAATGATATTTATATATTAATTTATGTTATTATTATTCGTATTACATGTATTGCATACATATTGCAATAGGTGTTTGTATTTTTGCAGGTGATGTAAATTGCTACCGTTGCCTTTTTTTTAATTCACATAATTGTTATTGTTTCCATTTTGCATTTATGGCTGTATACGTATTTGCGTCATGCAAGCAGTGATGTCTTTAATAAAGTAGAAAAAATGGCTGTTGTTTTTTTTTTTGAATATTTTCAAGCGTTATTCCTATGCTGTTAATAAAAAAAGAACAATAAACAATTAAGCAGCATCACTGCGGCACTATGGTGCAATTCAGTGTAAAATAGAGTTTGGAAATCATGTGATACATCGTTCTGCATTCGGCTTGCTGCAGCTCTGACCTATATTTCATACAGGCCGTCGCGCATTTCCGGCAGCTTTCACAACGCATTTATCTTGCGCGCAGTCTGCAGAAGCGAACCAATTAGGCCTGTTGGCGCTCATGGTGAGAGATGGGGAATATGTGGAAAATCTTTGCACGCTGAATATAAATAATGCCTCTCTCATGATAAATATACAGCTTGTAAACATTAAAAAGATTATACTGGAATTAATATGCCAATATACCGACATTATAGCCAAGATAATTTTAGAAATAACTTGTAATAAAAACAATATAAAGGAAACACATGCTTGCTTCGGTGATTTAGACGAATTATTCCACGTATAGGCTATTCGATATTTTTTTTTGAGGGGGGGGGGGGTGAGGGAGGTTGGGTGTTGCAGTAAAATTTAAATCTAAACATAACAAAGACCCCGCTTATAGCAATAATTTTGGCCTTCATTTATTTTTGTTCGAACTATGAGTACTAAATAATAATAATAAAAATAAAATAATAATAATTCACTGTACTAAATCAAGGTTTAAATCACAATAGTTTGTGTTTCTTTGTTGAGGAACTCTAGTAAAAATAATTCAATCTTTAACTTATTAAATTCGTGGTATTTTTTTCGATTTTTGTTGATTAGAAATAATTATGCATCAATAGGCTGCATATTGTATAGCTACAGTTGCTCAATGGACGGTTCTGGCTTGTGCTCTCGTCGATACAAGCCTCTGAGGATCGTTGGCGTCTGACAGTGATAAATGAGCTCCTCTGTGCAGTTTATGCATTTATTTATTTATATTTCCCTCCTTTAATCCAGGCCATGGTACATACAACGAGCAAAAACCGGGACAAAAAAAAAAAAAGCGTTGTTATTGCTTTGAAAACGAAATCATTTATTCCGTTTCATAAAGAAGGTATATAAAAGGACTACCACAAATTTCGTCATTCTTTTTTCCCCTTTATGCCATCCCATCTTTGACCATCAAATTAGAAACACACAGAGACACTGACTTAAACAAACACGCAAGCACACGCGTGCACCGTGCAAACAAAGACGTGTCGTGAAAACCAGCTGCAGCTTCTTTCTTATTTTCCTGAATTTAGGAGTCGGCCCATCCATCATGGCTGTCACGATCAATCCAATAACAGCAGACAAGTGCAATTCCGTCTTCTATCGAACCGAAGCTGGATACGTGACCTGCTCCTTCAACTAATTTTGTTGCTTTTTTTTTTTCTTCCAACGCCCACACACGACCTCACCAGCTTTCTCTTTTCATAACACACAGTGCTTTGTCCTTCTTTATTTTATCTCGATTTGGCTCTACAGTGAAGACTTCTGTTTTGGTGATAGAAAAATCATTAAAACAATATAAAAAAAAAAAAGATTGAACTCTTTATAAATTGCCTTTAGTTGCACACAGAGGAAAGCATGAAAAGAAAATGCAACAGAAACCAACATGAGTGTGACGTAATATCACTCAAGGTTGGCGATGTGTGGTGAGGTCACAATAACAATACTGTATTTTAAAAAACAAACAAAAAAAAAAAGCCGCAATGAAAAAGCACAAATCTATACAGCACAACAATTGAAATTATTATACATATTTTTCAAATCTATTCCAGTGTTTGCGTGTATGTGCGTGCGTTGTGTCTGTATACTGATTTTTAGAAAGGAGATGCAAATATGGAAGTAAAGCTTCACAGATTGGATTCATAAAGAAAAAAAAAGTGTCATCCCTGTGGTCCGTCGTGTTATAAAAATAAATAAATAATTTAAAATGAAACTGCGGGGAAATGCGTGACTGCTTTTCTTCTAAATGTCTTATTTTGTTTTTTGTTTGTTTTATTTTTACATAGCAGCCACCCACCTCCCCGGGTCCTTTTGCGCTCCGGCGATTCCCGTTCTTCGAGCTCAAACTTAAGTCTCTTTTTCAACTGCATTAGGGAAAAAAAAGTAGCCTACAGGTGACGCTTTTACCCCGTGATCCTCAACACTCGTGTGCGTGCAAGCCACAGGGCAACAAAGTTGAAGTGGGGCGCGAGGGGTGGTCACGTGGAAATGCACCGGCTGCTTCCAAGCTCCTCAAAATGAAGATCCCTGAGCCAACCATGGAGGCCTGGAAAGACCAAGATAAGGTAGATGGGGGGGGTAAGAAATAAAACTCACAATCAAACGAGCCTACGCGTACAAATGTTCTCAGTACGTTCAAATAATGGCAAATAACCTTGATAAATAAAATAAAATAAATGTATCATCAAGCATTTGCTTCAAAGTAGTAGATTGATAATAGTCTTATATCTAAATAAAATCAGAAATATCTTCAGTGGTATTTTTTGAATGCCCCTTAAAAAGTAAAAACATATTTGCTCTACACAGGAAATAATTCAGACAAATAATTAGGGGGACACTCATGATTATAAATATATAAAGTCAAATTTTGAAACAAACACAATCAATTAATAAAAGCCTTATAATTGTTTTTTTTTGTTTTGTGAAAAATACATCATGATAATATACTTATTGCAAGATAATCCATTTTAATTATTCAATTAATTAATCAATAATTTACATATCTCTGCTGAATATTATAATTTTATGTAATGATGTAAGAATTGTTATAATAGTTGTCCAGACATATATTTTGAAACATTGTCAGTATGATACTTGAGTCATAAGTCAGCACAACTTGTCAAAGAAAAACTTTCCCCTCACAAGACCCATTTTGATCTCCTATAGACAGCAGAATAAAGTGTTAAATTAGTGTTTACAAATTTTTACACTTTTAAAATTCAGCATTTGGCATTGTAATTTTTTTGTTCTTTTTCAGTCTCCTAATAAAAATCAACAATTATGTTTGATAAAGGGCAAGCTTACATACCACATTCTGTACAGCCATCATTTAAGCAATTCATTATTTAACATTTCATTACAGAGTAACCTCCTCAATTTTTGGAAAGAACTTTTCAAATATCACAAGCATTGCATGTGCTGCATCCATAGCAGCGCATAGGTCAGTGCGCCAGGCCTATGCAGAAAACATAATGCAGACTCAGTCATGTATTCCACGCTGGTTAAATGTTATGGGTTTGGCTTTATTGTGCATGGAAAAGCGTAATATTTCTGCAGTCCTGAGGAAATTTACTGCTGCAGTCAGCATATGCTCTCACTGCAGATGAAATTGGGGGAGGAAAATACACCAGGCTTCATTGAACTACACAGTAACTAGCCACTCATCATTAAATGAGAAGTAATTAGATTAAATCACCGCCAAATACATGTACAGTATAGTGTTTATTCTAGTTGAAAAGCCATGTCGATCTTTCTTGCAATTTTTTCACATAAAGCATCATGAATGATACCATTTGAACTTCATTAGCAACATTCGGGGGATTATGAGACAAGCAGCTGTGTTGGCGAATATTGGCCCACTGGATAAAAAATGAAGCAAATGCAGCCCCCTATTTACATATAAAGAGCTCTATTAATCAAGGTAAGTGTCATTACAGCGTGGCTCATTGAGCAGTGGAGTGTGGGTGTTAAATAAAATTCTCTGTGCTTGGATGCCTTCGGCAGGCAATATGTCTTGATTTGAGAAACTGTCAGCAGCGGTATGAAGCTGATCGGGGGGCCGAAGGAAGAGGAAGAAAGGGGGGTAGGGGTGGGATTAGCCTGATTCTTAATGAGAGAAAAGATGGAGAAAAAAAAGATGAGGATAGGCAAAGAAAATAAATATGGTTGCGAAGGAATGTGACGCAACTACCACTTCTATTTATAAATTACAAGGATCATCTAACAATCAATGCCGCCTTTGTGTATCATATATTTTGAAAATAAATAAATTATATATATATATATATATATATATATATATATATATATATATATATATATATATATATATATAATTTATTAAAAACATGTTATTTTTTTTCAAAATATTTAAAAAAAAAATATGATACACAATTTTTTTTTTTTTTAAATAAATGTAATCTGTTTCAGCCCCCTAATTTTTTTTTTAATGAGATAAATACCTCTCTGTAGTATTGCACTACAACATACATTAATAACATACTTATATAGAATATTTATATCGGATTAGGAATTTTGCATCATGCTTCACTGGACATTGTGCTGCTCTTCCTGTGCAGACCGACACCAATAAGGATGAATAATACGTTCATAATTAATTCATACACAAAGAAGATGATCTCAAAACGTACATGTGGAACTCAGAAGGAGCTAAAATAAAATGTTTCCAAGTATATTTTTGGTTACACTGGTGGTTTTCAAGTAAGCTTATAAGGGCTCTACGAACCTATTTTTTTTAGATGCCCTGGGTACAGCCATGTTGCCTGAAAGAAGGGGAGCCAAAGGAGAGCCGTGACGCAGCGACGTTGACAGCCCTCTTGGCTCGGCCACCTCCTCAATACAACACGATCTGAGTACAACGCGGCATTTTTTTGGGTCAAATTCTGACGAATCTGAATCATTCTCGCAATTTTCTCACAACACTGACCGTAGGTAAATAAATTAATATATCTGCCTAACCCTAACCCTCGCAATAAAAAAAAAAAAAAAGAAATAAAACCCCTTTTTTTTGCACCACATTCATAAATCATCATCATTTTTTTTTTTGAGAGGAAAAAGAAAATGAAATTTGCACTAATATACTTACTTCACCCTGTTGTTGAGGCTGGCCTCAGTGGTGTGGGCTTACATGTAGTGCCACTGCCCGTCCATGCCCATGTTCATACCCATTCCCCCCATTGGACCTGGAACAAGAGTGTGTAAAGATGAGTTGCACATGAGCTCCATATCAATTGCATAAATGATAAGGGTGCATTGTCTCCATTCATTTTTTAACATGATTTTTAAGGCAAGACATTTTTTTACCTCCGGGTCGGAGACCCATGTGCTGTTGTCCATCAAGAACAAAGCCTCCCATTGGTTGGCCGTCTGGACTGTAAGCTGTACCTTGACTCACTTGACGGAAGAACAGAAAATTCATTAAATAAGTTTGAGGCTTCATTTCAGTTTCATACTGCTAAAATAATATAATTTTATGATCACCATATGATTATTTTCTTACCTGCTCTGTTGGACTGGTCAATCATTGGCTGAACTATTCTCCTCCTTGCGTTGATGAACCTAGAAATCAAACATATGGAATGTAAATAATATATAGAGTAATTATTTCCCCAGGTCATGAGAGAATTGAACAAAAACAAAACTAATTTACCATAACTGACCACAAAAAATGTCACAGCTTTTCATTTTAAATTATTAAATTTATTTAATATTTAAATTTATTTAAAATTATTTTAAGTGAGTTATTTTTAATATGACTTAAGTCTTTTCATTCACTTAATATGGCATATTAAATCCCCAATTCTTCTCAGTTAAAACATTCAGGACGTGGCAGTTTGAATCAAACTGGAAACCAATGCTGTGTCTCCAGGGACTTCACTAATACGCTTCACTACCACAGATACAATCTGGTGTATTAGAACCTTGTAACATATCTATAAAAAGAAAAAAAAATCTATTGATTTAGGTTTAGCCTTGTAGCCACAGGCTATAATAAGACTAACTGGTCTGCCAATGCTTTTTCATGAACACATCCCTAAGGCTGCACGGTGAGTCGGAATGCATTGACATCCGCTTTACAGCTTTCAAAGCTAAATGTGCATTGCTGAAAGGTCATTTAGGCAGTCTTTAGATTTGATAATATATGTATTCTGTTTCGTGAAAGTAAGCTAATATTTAAAAAAAAATGGTTTTAAAGGCACTCACCAGTTGTTGACTTGGAGAATAGTGAGGCCCGTGTCTTGTGCTAGTTGTTTCTTCTGTTCCTCCGAAGGATACGGGTGCTGTTGGAGGATAAGTGATTAAATGTTAATATTGACAATCAAGTCATGTGACTGTGCAAGTGTAAAAAGAACAAAAAAAAACTTTGCCTGACCAATGTTTGGCCCTGTTAACACTTGAGGCTAAAAGTGCGTGGCTTTGTGTGACATTATTTGACATTATTTGACATTGCTTGACAAACGATCGGGTGGGATGTAAAGGGGCACAATGGTGTCTTTTGTTTGGGGTCTTGGTAAGGCCAGGCCCCCCGTCACCCTGCGAACAACCCCTCCCCACCTCTCCCCATCTCTCCCGTGTGTGTGTGTGAGAGAGAGAGAGACAGACAGAGAGATGGAGGGAGGAGGGCGGCAGATGGCAGACAGAGGTGACCCATGTACTGGGAACAGGGTCGTGGGCCAGTCCCCATTCTGCTGCTGTCAGGCCATCAGCTGCCTCCTGTGGTCATCAGTGAAGGATGAGCTTCCAAGCACTTAATTTTCAACTTCTTTTCAGGTTAGGGCTTGAACCGGTTCCTCAACAAGTCATATTTTCCACTCCACATCAACGTTGAAGTTGAATAGTGACTAATTAAGGAATTTTGACACCAATAGCGCTCGACATTGCTGAAGCAGAAATTGACTGAAACTTTGTGAGTGCAAAGTGCATTTATACAAGTAAGCTGCAATATTTCTTTCCCCTTGCGGATGATGCAGTCAGCCGTGCATGTGATGTGAGTAACCTTGCGTGTCACCCCCTTCGTCCAAATAGTTATGCCGTGCTGTCAAGGCTGAGCGATTAAAATATTTTTCCTCGTTTACATCACTAAATCTAATCCGCAGGGTATGCGCAGCAAAATCATGCAATACAATCATGAAATTACCATTTTACTTACTCCAGTTTCCTCTTACATTCCAAAAACATGAATGGTAGTCCAATTGACCACTCGAAACTGTTCATAGGTGTGATTGTGAATGACATGGTGTCAAACTCAAGGCTCGGGGGCAAGATATGGCCCGCCACATCATTTTATGTGGCCCGCAAAGACAAATTGTGCATCGGCTTCAGGTGTCAATACTAGAATTACAAATTGTCTTCACTTTTAAAAAATAGAAATACTGCTAGTAATTTTTATTTCTATTCATCTTTCTCAAATACAAAATATAAAATTCCAGTTTAGGTTACCCATCGCCCAAAGACTGCTGGGATAGGTTCCAGCACGTGATCCTCTTGAGGATAAGCAGTTCGGAAGATGAATAAATAAATATTTTTTATTATATTGGAATAATAAAGCTCAAATGCTTAAAACAAAATAGCTTTTTTTTTTTCTCACGCATGCACGAGTCAATTTGGGTATTTGGGGGGGAAAAATTTAGCTCCAAGTATGTTTGAACGTATTTGTGAGTACGTTCGACCGTATTGTACGTTCAAACATATTAAAATGCGTTCGAACATTCAAACGTATTTGCCAGTCAATTTGTTTTTTTTTTACTCCACATTAGCAGCTCCACGCTTCCGTAGATATCTGGTCGCATAGCAGCAGACCTCACCTGAATAGACGGACAACTCTCATAAAAGACTCAATTTACTTTACTTAGTGTGAGGCCATCAGTGAATTCCAGTGTGTGATGACTAAATTCAAAGTTTAGCATTCATCTTTGAATGTGGTCAAATGTAAAGGTTGCATGGAAACCAACGGTTTGACCAGGCTAATGAGACGATAATGAATGATATAATGAATTGGAACCTTTACAGCTGCGTTCTTTATAGCTACCTCAGAAGAGAGGGGGGATCTTTCAAGTCTCTTCAGAATGGGGTGACAAAAGCATGAGGCTACGACCGAGGAGCCCCCCTTACCCCGCGACGTGTGACAAAACATAATCCAGCTCCATTCACAACCTCAACAACTGATGAATGCTTGATCGCTTGGGTGTTGCAATGGGCCTTTCAGAAACCCAAAGTCTCCTTGCACACTTTTCATTGGCACATCCTGCCATGGCAAACACTTTTGCTTAACAAATTAGAGGATTGTGAACAGAAAAGGGATAATTCAATTATCTTCCTTTTTTCATCTCGAAATCTAAAGGTGGGCTTTGGAAAGGGAAGGGATTACGATGAGTACAGGATCTGTGTGGGCCTATTATAAACTAAACGACTAAGAGCTTATGACACATCTGACAGTGTGAAGTATAGAAAAAAAAAATAAGAAGAAAGCATTGGCTCGATCTTTTGGACCTTGGACAAAAGGTAAAGCACTCCAAGTTCGCTTTTATTCTCTTTCTGATGTTGATATCTGTATAAACCAATGAATAGTGGTACAAATTGGACCTTGACATGAAGGTCTGTTCTTCTATTTCACGAGGATCAAAGACGAACGATAAGTAAAACTGTGCAAATGTTTTTTAAAAGATCAATGGTAACAAAATTGCTAGAAATATCTGTATTGTTTAAAAGTGAAGACAATTTGTATCTTTAAGATTGACACATGAAGTTGCTGCACAATTTGTCTTCGGGGGCCACATCAAATGATGTGGCGGGCCGTATCTGGGCCACGGGCCTCGAGTTTGACACCAATGCTCTGGAGGAAATACTACATGGCTTTCGTTTTAAGATTTTTTCGGAAAAAAATGTGTGTGTGTGAGTTTTGTGACAGAAGACCTGGAGTTTGCTTGAATCCTGCAATTGCTATTGGAAACTAAAAAGTAGGAAAAACAAAATGTCTTACTGTAAGGTGCTGGAATAGCCACGCTCTCATTATATTTGTTGCCACTTTCGGGAAGATGCCTCTTTTCTTCTGCCTCTTCTTATCCTGGTCATCTTCATCTCCTGTGCCCGGTGATGCTAGGCTGTTGTCGAGGCCGTCTCCTATACGATTAAAAAAATATTAAATTTGGGCTCAGGATTTTACACAGCCTTGCCCAAAAAAAAAAGGCAACAATTTTGTGTTGTATTCTTGTTTGAAATGGCACAGCACAAGATATTTCCTCTCACCTCTGTTTGACTCCCCCGGACATTGGATAATGAAGAGGAGTTTGGGGGTGTGGGATCTCAATAAGACCAAGAGCTATTAATACAATCTGAGTCACTGGCTTGACATGAAGTAATGACTGCACGAGTTGTGTACCCAACGTGAAATAATGAACAGGCACTGTGCTACATGTAATGTTATTTATATGTGACCTCTATTTGAATTGAGACTAATGATTTCCTTAGAATAAAACACAATAACAAAAAGTGAGTATGAAATACAAACCCGATAACATCAAACTCTGTTTTGTTCAAACTTGGACGTGAGGTGCATGTTTGGGTGAAGGAGGGGGGGTAGGAAATTTATTACCCTTGTGTTCAGCCAAATCCCATCCCCCAAGCATCCCATACAACGTCTGCGTCACGATCGTCTGCATCTCTGGATTCTGCCATTAGCAGCATCCTTGTTTGATTTCAGAAGAAAGCCGACGCGGATCAAGGCAGGAGGCTTCGGATTTCCGCCCCTGCTTGCGCATGGGGCACTCTGCTCCCTCTCTGCCATTAATTGTGCATCAGCCGAGATGATTTACTTTTAACAGTGGTGGTTATTTTTTCTTGCCCTCGGGGCAGAGTAGCCTTGAAAGCCTGCCTGGAGGGCATGTGAATAATGCATCTGAGAGACTCCTCCCCCGAGGCGGGACAGAAACCCTACTTTTCTTAAGATTTGCCCGAGCATGTCTTTTTGTTTTTAGGGATGCATCAATCAAGCGCATCTATATGAGCCATATTCATGAATAAATATTTCAGCTAATGAATATTGACATTAAAAAGGATGTGTTCCATGGATGGGGGGGAGGGAGGGATGGGTGGGAGTTTTGACGGATGGCATCCAGAGATGAGACAGCCTCTGTGTTGCTGTCTGCATTTTCTTTCCAAATTTGTTTTTAAATAAGCTCTTTAAGTAACACTTAAATATTGCCTTTTTAGTAAAAAAAATGTATTTCTGCTTTGAAATAAAATACATTATTATTTAATAAATGATACTTTCTATCAATTCTAGTTTAGTCTACCTGGAGTTGGAGTGTTCTTTCGTAATGTTTTAAGTAAATAAGGCAAAGTGAGAGAAAACAAAAAGTACAGAAGGAAAAAAAAATAAAAAGCGCGCTAGGCTCAGACTAATTATCTCTACGTATGGCATGTCACACCCCCCCACTTCACCCTGGTCTACCTCCTCTTCTCTCCTCGCCTCATCCCTCTTTCTTGTGCAGCAGAGAGGGGAAAGCCGCAGGGCAGATCTTCTGCTACACTAATCGCTTCTGACTGCTCCCCGGCAACTCAGCCAATCTAAGCAGTGTGTGACGGTCCAGTCTCAAAGTCGTACACCCGTGCAATTCTGCCATGCCCCTACTCTCACCCCCCCCCCCCCTCCCATTACTCTACCCCCCCATCAGGGCGCGCTCCACGCTGCCTGCCAGTGTCTGCACGCGTGACACCCACCGGAGGGTGGAGGTGGAGGGTTGGGCATTACTGCAGGGTTGGCTGGAGTATTGCCCCGGGGCGAAGAAGAAAAACATACACAAAAAGCAGCACCCTAAGATATGAAGAAGAGTTTGCACTCTCCGTTCTGCCTTTACTGCTCTTTTCAACATTGTTATATATTAATGCTTTTTATTTCAACACTGCCTTATCCTGCTCTTTTATTTATTCAACACACCTAACACTGCAAAATGTGCTTACTTGAATTCTGCAACGTGTTTTTATTTTTTCTTGATTGAAATCAAATCTCAGAATTGATCGAATGGAGCATGCAATGTGAAAAAGACAAAAGAGATTTTTTTTCTTTTTTAAATACAATCCCTCACTACTAATTTGAAATACACCCATTTTACTAACTGGTGTATTTAAACGTAAGTGTGAGATAAAAAAAGATATGTTTGTAAAACAGGCAAGATGAACTAAGAGAATTTGAATTACCATTACGTGCCACAGTGTCATTAACATTAACATTTTCTTAATAATAATAACACTCTCATGCAAAAAAGCTACAACATTAATTTATATTAGTTTGCGGTGTCAAGGTAAGTCGATATTGTGCTTCATACGTCTAATTTTTTTATTGCTTTGAGCTTCGTCGATTTAAAAAAAAAAATTGGTCTATTTTTTTGCTCTTTTAAACACTGTTATGGTGTGACGAGCAGTCAGTGGAAGGTGTGTGAAAAAGACAAAGTGGGGAGCACTTAGCAGAACTGATTGCTGTACCCCATTTGCATCAGTGATGCAAAGCCAGCATGCCTATCTAATGAGCTCAGCAGGTCCCTGATCCATCATCAGTGACACCACACAGCTCTTTCCCTTATTAGGCATGATGCACAGCTCCAAATGGAGCAGTCTGGATTGTTTCCAAGTCTTGGGGAATACCTCTGCGTTGGGATCTGAACATGATGATTAAATTTAAAGTGGAACACTTTTGCATTTTGTAATCAGAATGGCAGTGAAAGGTAATGTTTCAATATTTCTGCAAGCGTGGCAAACATCTGAGTGTTTTTTTTTTTTTTTGTTAAGAGTGGTACTTGATTTGGAATACAAATTTAAAATTTTCAGTGACCAAGGTCATAATACACTCACCTAGAAAATAAATTGGTTGTTTTTATGAAGTGTAACTAAGCCAAAAGTCACGCACGCACAATAGGACATGCGTGTTGGTGCGCCTGTAAGGGGTGTGGCTAGTAAGTCACATCAGGAGCTGCATTCAATCAGGTTGGCTTTTTACCAAGCCATTCGAGTGCTTCAGTTTGTGTTTGATTTTCCTGCTCAATGAATTTTTGATACTCGTAACCTGGGGCACAACCGTTTTTGAATGGATGGTTATCTATCATGATCCACTGAAGGATTATTGTATTTTATTCTTTAATTTAATTTAAATTTAATTTAATTTAATTGTATTTTATTGTATTTAATTGTATTTTATTGTATTTTATTGCTCTGCTTTTTGCCCTGTTTCATGTTGCAACACTGCTGCAAATAGGCCTATGACACGATTGGATTAAAGAGTTATAATACACAATACGTTTGTGTGTGTGTGCGTCATTTTGCTTTCCCTCCGTCCCACCTCCCTCATTCCCATGGAGTCCGCCCTTCTTTATAAAACACCCACAGACCCATGACAGATGCAACAAAGACACGATTCCGTATTGACAGTGAATCTGTGACGTCACTGGCATGTGAGCAACCATAGCATGAAACATTCCATCTTGCTTTGAGTCCGACAGAAGAATTCAACATTTCCTGTTCCTTACAATACATTTTGAAATACAAATCTTTTTAACCAGTCTATCTCCCGCCTTTTGTTTTATCTCACTCTTTGTGATGGACATTTAAAGCTTCTCCTTGTCCACCCCCAGACCTCTTCCAAACATTCCTCGGATAGCTCAGCCCCCTTAGCTGTGGTCAACAGCAGTAACCCTGGGGGTAGATGTATCAAAGGGACCCCCTTTACATATCACACAGCTTACAAGGAAACAACCTAATGCTGGGAGGCCACAGAGAAGTAGGCAGCCAGAAGCTCAACCACGAGTGGCTAGGATCATTTTCCTGTGGTTTTAAGCCAATTGCAACTACCACAACGCTCCCAAATGACATTGGTTGGTTTTATCACAACATATGGGAGTTAGTATTCACGCTGCAGTAATGTTAAGACAAGCGCTTGATGCAATAATTACATAAGAGTGCATGATTTTTATTTTTTTTTTACTGAATATTTTACAGAATTAATAGAACCAGTGGCATTGAATGGTTTTGCAAAGAAAAAAAACCTATAATCACTTATGAATGATGATTTTCAATGACTAGAGATGAATTGAGATATTAAAAATATGGTGGTGAAATTTGTGGCTCCACTAGTTACTACGCTTTCAAAACAATGATGACATAAAATATTTTGGATGCACCACACATCCATCCTTAAATTTCTGTTTTGCATCATTTGGGTGTCTTTTTTTAAAATTATTTTTATTGTATTATTTTCTATTAATCATTTGTTTATTAATTTATTTGATTAGTTTTAAAATGTTTTTATTTATTATTTATCCATTATTATTTATTTATTATTTTATTTATTTCATTTCTCCATTTGCTTGCTCAATAACTGCCAATGCAGATTAAATTATGACTTAACCATACATTTGGGAGCAAAAATCAGTAAGCTTAATGAAGTGGTGTTGCTTTGTCCACCAAATTGGGGGGGGAGAGTTACACGTAATGAAGTCATGTCTCGAGTTTGGCATCCATTAAAGACACGGAACGGACTTCTGTAGTCTCAAAATGCTTTTTAACTGCAGTTTGTGCTGGGTTTGATTCCTCTGTATCATAGTTAGAAAATAAAGCAGAAGCCCAGGGAGCCTCAGCAGGTAGCATACAAGCCAACCCTGCTGCAGCAACTGCAGCTCTGATCATTCCATTCTCCTCTCTGCCTTTGTTTCATATACATAAAATGCTCTGCCCTTACATCCCCACGGGGGATATTCTGCACCCCCATTCTCAATGTATTCTTTTCCAGGTCAAAAGGCCATGGACCTTGAGGTTTCCCCCACTGTTGTCTAAAAAAAAGAAAGCCTAAAGCAAAGAAACTATTCACACCCAGGCTGACTTGACTTTTAGATAAACGGGAAAAAAAATTCAAAAAACATGCTCCTGTAAAATTGATGCAGTAAGAAAGTTTTTTTTATTTTAAATGCGTGATGCAATATCAAAGTAAAAATCATGATCTGGTTCTGATTGTCTACTTAATCCTCTCAGTTTCTCTTGTCTTGCAAAGCATCCTCCGATTGTTCTTATCAATGCTCTGCCCATTGATGCCTGATGGGCAGAGGCTGGAAAGTTGCTTTAAAGTCCTTTCTATTTTTACTCCCGCCAAAGGGCAGAACAACAAAAACAAACCATAAAATTCTTATAGCCTCCAATTACCACACTGGCAATCACACTAAGTGCTAAGATAGTATTAGGACAACACAAGGGCCACACTCGGAGAGAAAATGATGAGTTAAAAGGTCTATTTATCACTTCTAAATGAGATGTACCCAGGATGCCATTGTCGGGGAGCTTCACTAATGAAGCAACTTTTTGTTTGAATACTGTCCCAGAGTTCTGATTTGTGAATTGCAGCCAAGGCTAAGCAGGCTGGACAAAAAAAATAAAATTAAAAAAAAAGATTATTTCTGTAGCTTTTTTAAAAGGCAAGCCTGTCATTGACAAACAAATCTTATAAAACTGAAGTTTGCACTCTCAGTCTCTTTTTGATGATACAATTTGCAGTCAAAAAACAATTTGCCACCTTATCTAACCATCAACCCATGTATAAAATTCGAAGGAAACACTTTTGTGAATATCGTCCTCCCTTATCTTACTATAAACCGTGGGTGTCAAACACGAGGCCCGGGGGCCCAGATACGGCCCGCCATAATTGTATGTGGCCCGCAAAGACAAATTGTGACTTCATGTGTCCGTACTAAAATTACAAATTATCTTCACTTTTAAAAAATAGAAAAATTGTGAGCAATATTAAATTAAAATATTTGAGCAGTTTTTACTAGTCTCTGATTTCAAAACACCCCTGCTATAAATATATATATACATGTCCTGGAAATAATCCCACTGAGTCACCTAAATTTAAGAGGGGTCACGGAAAATACAATGCTTTGATATGGAGGAGACTTGTAGGCGGTCTTTCTTACCGAGTTCACTGGTGTTGTCTCCACTCTGAGAGACGTGTCCCCCACTGGACGGTCCTGGGGTTCCTACCGAGGGTGTGGAGTGGGCGTCATCCAAGTCTCTCCAGGATGCTGGGTTCTGAGAGGTCAGGGTAAGGTCCGCACACCGGGGGACAGGAGATAAGAAAATAAAAGTAAAGAAGAGAGGAGGGAAGGGGGGTGGGGGTGGGGGGGGGGGGGTAGATGAGGAAAGTCCAGTAGGTCCAGTAAGTGCTCCATTATGCACTTTTACAAAGACAGCAATTAGCATTGCAAGGCGGTAAGTTAAACATCGCATGAGAGATCAATTACCATTCTGCCTGTGGTGGATTTGAAATCAAACACCATAGAAAAAGTCGATTTCTAGAGAATATCTGGCAATCCTGCAGCATGTGAACCTTGTGACGCCCTTGTCGTTTCTGCGAGCGGTTTTAGGTAGGAGCCCTGTATTTATTGGGAGCCTTGGTCAGGGTACTCAGACGGCTATAAGCCCAAGCCAAACAGTAGATCTCCCTCTTCAGCCTCTTTGCGTCAGCTGTTTGCCTGATGGTGATCAGATGAAGAGCTCAGCAGATGACAACAAGAAGCACAAGGACAAAAGCGCAGTGCGAAGGGGGGGCCTCTCCACGATGGCCCCTCTTTTCTTACATGACCAAAAAATAATTGCAACTCCTCTGTAAACGCGGCTACTCAAAGAAACGCCATGTGTTTCTATATTTATCAAGCTAATGAAGGGCTTTTTTTTTCACATCTCATCTATTAAAAAGCAATCAAAAGAAGCACAGGATGCTTTATGTATTGAGTCAAACTTTAGGTGTCAAACTTAAGGCCCGGGGGCTAGATACGGCCCGTCACATCATTTTATGTGGCCCGCAAAGACAAATTTTGCATTATGTGACAACGCTGAACTTACCAATAGAAACATTGCTACCAATTTTTATTACCATTCATTTTTTTCAAATATTTGAACAGTTACTACTAGTCTCTCATTTCAAAACTAGTTATCATTAATTGCAGCCCTCCGAAAGAAACTACGATGCAGCCCACGACATAAATAAGTTTGACACCACTGCATTAAACTGTGAGTTCTTCAATAATAATACTAACAATAACAACAAAAGTAAGATTTTTGAAGACTAACTACAACCAGGTGCCCCTGTAACAATGCATCTTTTTCCCTCATTGCAGAGCTTGAGTTAAAGTTACCATACAGTACATATCACAGTGAGTGTTATCAGTTGTCTGGGTTATCAGGTAAGACACACAACAGACTAGTTAGGATACAATTACTACTTCTAATGGCTTTATGGTGTTTCAAGCATTCATGTTTTATTGTGTGAACCAATTAATAGATTTAAAAACCTTTAAATTTCATAAAACAGAGTCACATATAGGACATATAGAGCATATTGTAAAATATAAATAAATGTTTTGACTATTTTGACTGAAGTAATTTTTTTTCATCCCTAAGAATTATGTGGTGTAAAAATTAAAAGATGTTTTTTTCTCTGGGTCTCAAGATGTTATTGATCTTGATGAGAAAAAACAATAAATCACATTAAAGAACATGAATATATGCAGACCTGATTTATTGTGTCCCACGAGTTGTACCATGACACCATAACGATGAATAAGACTACACATTGAGGAGACATTTTTATGATCCAGTAAACTCACATGATCTGCAAGGTTGGTGGAAGATCCTGACAGATCATCAAAGTCCGACTTGCAGACGTCTCGCTCCTCAATGACCAAGTCGATGGGCATTTTGCCTTTCAGACAACTGATATACCGATGGCAGAAGTTATCGCAAAGCTCGTGCACCTAGAGTAAAACCAAATATCATTTTAAATACTGATTTTTACATTTTCACTCAACAGGTCAGACAAGAAAAATCAAAGTTATGAGAAACCTGGACATATTATAATTTACATCCACCAGAATAATACTGACCTTTTCTAATTCCAGTAGATGAAAACGCAGAACTTGAATAGCTTGAATCATCTAAAGGAAAAGAAACCATAAATCAACAGTGCCTGTGCACAAAGCCTTCGGGGGCTTTATAAAACGTTATGCGCGTTATGAGTACAACAATGATTTTAATAACTGCGCCCTAAAGGGATGTGATTGCTCCAGGCAAGCGCAGCAACGTGAAAAGAAAGAAGGAAATGTTCTCACCAAGTTATCCAGCTCTGGATTCGATGAAAATAAAGGTTTCTCTGCGCGGATCTGAAATTAGAAAACGACGTGCAAATATTTTGTCAATATCATTGCAATTGAATGCAGCAATAATATTAATGACTAAAACCTGGAGTATTTTTATTTCTTACTTGTTTGGCAAACACCGCGATGTCTTCATTGAAGGAGTCCGAGGAGCAGACGTCCCCGCCCGCAACTCCCGGTTCTCTTGGCGTACACGTCGCCAGCTCGCACTTCTCGAATACGAGCGCAAGAAGCGGGAATAAAGGGTGGCTGCAGCACAGTAACGTGAAACTCCCGTTAAAACAACAACCATGCATGTTGGCCTTGTAGAGCAAAATAAAAGAACAAACTGATACGAAATAAATCAACCCTTTATAACAAATATTTAAATGTAATTCAATATTTTTTTTGTTTTTAATGAAAATGATTTTCATGTTTTATTCTCGGAATTTTGTATTGGATTACTTAATAATGCTCGGACACAAATGCTAATTGGGATAAATGATCAAATTAATGGACGTTGTTTTCATATAATGCTGACATTAAACTGGAATTACTTGATAATATTTGTATTTTAAGGTGTCTCATACCAGCCAGCCTTTTACTGCGCACATTTCTTATTATTAAAGTGTTTTATTCTGTAAATAAATATACCCATAAATCTGGTCCTTGTCTCTTTTCAGCGCGTCGTTGACTGCACTGCCCATGCTGCCTGGCATGATGCTGTGCGGTGCGTGGGCTCCGTAGTGCTGCGTGGGATGCGGGGGTGGCCCGTGGTTCAGGTGGTGGACCTGGGGTAGGGGCCGCGGGGCGTGAGGGTCTCCGTACATGGATGTCGGGACTCCAACTCCATCCATCCCGCCTCCGTAATGAGCCAACTCATCGTACTTAGGTGATAGACAAATTAATTGAAATGTCTTAATAATTAATAAGAAAAAATATATTGTGATGCTATAGTTTTTTTCGCTCATATATGACATGATGGAATTTGTTTTCACACAATTTAAAACTACATATTTAAAATTTTAAACTAAATATTCTAAAAAAAATTGAAATAAAAGTCATAGTGTGTTACTTACCCTTTGCGCCATCGTTGAGCGCAATTTTCAAGCGTACAAGAAAAGTGACGCTGAAGAGCACGAATGACTTCAAAAAATCCAAGAGTCAGAAAAGTATATTCCTAGTTATAAAATATAGTCCCGTTGGCAAATCAGTGGAACGACAATCAATAGAACGTGATCAGAGGAAAGAAGTAATCATCATCTGTCCTCGCTACTAACGCGCAATTTGCAAACTTGATTCCTGTGGTTCGAGTGGATTAGGTCTCATCAGTGAGAATCAGTGCGTGTGTTTGATGTTCATCTGCGCATCAAGTCTTGGACAGAAAGTGCGCGGACTCCCTGCTAGTCTTTCCTTGGCTTTTGGGGGGATTGTGTTCTCTGTCCGTGCGCGCCGACACGCTCTCTGCTCGCAGATTGGCTGAGGATCCACTTATATGAAGCGAGAACTGCAGTGTATGCTGATGACGGAATTTGGTGAAGGCTGGATTCAGCCATTCCACAGCTAACGTCGACAATTGCAATTTCCGGTTATTGCCTTCACAATAAAAGTTATGCAATTATAAACAGTTGATGCCATGACGTGTGTTCTGTATTGTGCAAATGAATAATACATTATGTATGATTTAAAACATGAATAAGCAAATTGTTCATTTCCTACCTGGCAACTGGACAATATGGGTGTCTCATGGACAGTTACTGGTAGTCCCATTTGTCCTGAGATTATTATTTTATTTTATTTCAATGATTGCCACTCCACTAAAGTAAAGAAAATACTGAAAGAGGTTTTAATGCAGCTGAAGGTTTATTATTTTTAGAACGTTTCAATGCCCCCACTTGCTTGTTTCAATTTACATGCTTTTATTTTAAAATGACACACTGTTTCCGGTCAGTGTGCTTACGACTTGACTGTTGCCTCCAGGTTCGGCACTGAAACCTGGTGGAGGAGTTTTCCAACTTTCAAGTATGATTATTTTAGTGTATAGTGTATATTCAGTAAAGATTCAGATTAATTTTATTTTATTATTTTATTTAAATAAATAGTACTTATAGCAAGTAATAATAATAATAATCGTGATCATTATTAGACAAGAAATATTTCAAG
Source organism: Syngnathus scovelli (assembly GCF_024217435.2). Taxonomy (NCBI): domain Eukaryota; kingdom Metazoa; phylum Chordata; class Actinopteri; order Syngnathiformes; family Syngnathidae; genus Syngnathus; species Syngnathus scovelli. The sequence continues at coordinate 6,569,907 of NC_090866.1, read as the reverse complement.
ACTGTTAAGGTTTTTAATAATAATTATCATCTACAGATGTTAAAAGTCATGTTCAGGCATCAAAGTATGAATGAACTAATTAGTTAATTTTTTTATATAAAATTACTGTTTATATCTTTATATCAATACGTATGCATATGAGCTTAAAATCATGCATGAACAATATTGTCTAAAGTAAAATGAACATATTTAGGTTATTTTGTGAATTTTGAGAAATCATTGTCCTACAGAGGAATTTAAAGATAGTAGTATTCAGCTAGTTTACAGCATAAAATCCTGCCAACCTTTTCTCTCCCAAATTTGTTCGGAAATGAATGGTCGAAGCATTTTCTCAGGAGAAATAATTCTTGCATGTACTTTATTTCAAACATAGAAACATATTCCACCCTATTCTTTGATATGCCGTGTGTGAATTATTAAAGGCATACATTTGAATTAGAAATACACTAACGATAAGGAAACAAGGAAAACATGTCCCATGCCCGGGGGCTACGTCGCTCCTCATTGCATATTATTTCCATGCCCATTCTGTTTCTTCCTCCCTATGTTCTCTTTCTGTTTACCTCATTTTACCTCGTCCCTCCCCACACAAACTCGGCCAGCCAATGAGATCTGAATGCATGCTGATTCAGAGTGTCAGGCCCTGTCATACATGTAATAAATTACCATTTAGTCAGGCAAATGTGCATCTTTTTCGACGCATCACCAGATAGGGGCCAGTGCACCACCATCCTTGACCTCTTCTTCCACCCCACCCATTGCAACGTCAACTTCCCCCCCCCCCCCCACCCCTTCCCTACCATCCTCAGACAGTCTCGGTCGAGCTGCCTCTGTCACCCGTCATCCTGTACCCCAGTGAGAATCATTAGCATTGTCAGAACTGACTGAGAAAGGAGGGCAGCAGAGACCTGGGTGGATGGGGAACAGGGGCAAGGGGTGGGGTGGGGTGGTTGTTGTTGGAAGTGGGTGCATTTGCATCAATGTGGGAGAGATAGATTGTGTTATATAGCATGCAAGCATGCAGAATGAGGGATACTGTACTTTACGGAAATTTTACAAAAATTTAGTTTTAATGTGGTATTGTGGTCTAGACTTACTGAAGTACTGATTTTAGGGTGTTGCAAGGGGTGGCCACCCCTACCTAAAGTTTTGCCACCCAACCTGTAACCACATTAAACAATTTGACATTTTATTAGAAATTCATGTGATGTAATGTGATGTGTTTTAAAAAAAATAAAAATCAGGTCTTCGTCCCGGTTAGTTTTGAGTCAGTGACAAAAATACCTTGTTTATAGGCAGGCAAAATAGGAGGAAGTGTGTGTAAAATAATGATGGAAAAGTTGACATCGGAAGACACTTTGGTCAGGGGTGTCAAACTCTGGCTCGGGGGCCAAATTTGGCCCACAGTGTAATTATATTTGGCCCGCGAAGACAAACTGTGCATCGACTTTGTGTCAATACTAAAATTGCTAATTGTCTTCCCTTTAAAAAAATAGAGCTGTTTCTAGCAATTTTTACTACATTCATCTTTTTTAAAAATGTTAACAGTTCTAATTTCAAAACTAGTTATTCATCAGTTTGTTGTGCAGCCTATAATGTATACAACATGAGATGTTCATACATTTATTTGGCTTGACAGTCATAATGGCCCTCCGAAGGAAACTATGACTACGATGCGACAAAAAAGACTTTGACACCCCTGAGTCAGAAGCTACAAAGTGATTGTCATCACTTTCTATCCGTTGATCAAAATAACAATGACGCTGAGAGCATGCACGTACCCATTGCTGCTCTGCTCTCTTATTATTGGATGACCCGTCACTCGAGATGAAGCAAGCCATGTAAGATGCAAGCGGCCGACTTCCTCATTGTTCTTTCCGATGTTCTCAAAGTGATCGTCATCCGTTGATCAACATAACATAACTCAGTGTGTGTAACACTGATCTTATTTATGGCTCCAATTGTGGCCTGTGATCCCTTTGTCTTGCACTAATGGGTCACTGCTTTTTTGTGTGTGGGAGCTAAGATACACACAATGAGCCCATGAGTGTGTGTGTGTGTGTGTGTGTGTGTACGTGTGCTCCTCTAATGATCAGCCTGTCATTGTTGAGTGGTGCGCCAAGGTGGCAGACCAGACCAAATCCCCCTCAAGTCCACATTTTGTTTATCTATTTTTGTGTGTATTCATGCGAATGTGTGACTTCATGCTCGAGACTGGTTGGCGTGCGTGTGTGTGTGTGTGTGTGTGTGTGTGTGTGTGTGTTCTCATCCCCCAGTCTGGGTGTCAGTATTAATGAGCCCAGATTTCATTTTCGATGAGCGATTATTTGACTGTTCATTTGGCTAAGATTTATGACGAGGTCCTATATCTGTAGCCCGCAGCGCTGCTCTAGTCTTTAATAATGGGAAATGAACACATTAATCACCCTGTAGCAGTCAGCCTCACAGAAAACACAGGAGCGATATGTAATCTCCAACGCTGGACACAGGAGAATATCGTTGCCTATTTAAAAAATCCTTATCTAGCACAGTGTGGTAAGAAAAATTACTTCTTTAATTTAATGTGATTTTACATATTTAAAAAGATACGTGTAGACAAACTAACACATTTTTGCACAAGCTTTGAAACCTGCGGCTTATAGTCCAATGCGTCCTATTTATGGATTTTTATGAGATTGTAAAAAGATTCGTTTTGGTAATAGAGGCAATACAATAAAGCAGAGCTAACCCTAATGCTAACTCCAAGCTAATACTGCAGTGACATTAATCAGGTAAAATTGCATAGTGATGAGAGTTTAGCAACAAGTAATAAAATAACTTCAAGTGCATAACATCCAGTAATGTAGCAGTAAGAGAGACTGCATGACATTCAGTGATGAATATAAAAATAAATATAATAAAATAAAGGAGAAACGACTGAGTCCGCCGACGGCACACCATGCTGCCCGATAACATCCTATTCAAGAAAAACTTAGTTTGCCTTTTAAGAACTGTAGTTTAACAAATGATTCATAGTCCTTTTATATTTATCATTCCTTGAAATTACTCAAATCCCAACTCTTGTCTATTTCTCAGCAAAAAAAAAAATCCCCTTCTTTCATTACTTTTGGATCTGCTTTGTACTGTCACTAAAGATCTGGGTGGTCATTAACCATTCAATGTGTGTGCGTGTGTGTATATTGTATTCCCTTGGGCATTGTGGACAGAAGCCAGCCATCTCATTATGTTGCCATTGGATAATTTTAATTGTTAATTCCAAACAAAGACTCACTGGAAGGTTTTTTGAACACATCCGTGGTGTGTGGATTTGCACTCTGCGTTGAATATCCTCTTTTAAGCTTCTTTTTGTGTGTGTTGACGTAATGTCCATAAATCAACCTGATATGGGTTCTCAATGTGGCTTTATAAATTGCAATTATTATCTTTATTTGGTAGTCTTTTTTTTTTACTGTCCATCTGTTGATCCAGAGATATAGGGTTCAATTTAACGGAACGTAGTGGAAAGATATGTCATCAATTTGAGCCTATTCATTTTAATGTATTCTGACATGATGGCACAGACAGTGTGAGGGGGCACTTAAACTTAACAGCCGGATGACATAGCAATGAACTAAATACCGCATTTGAGACAAAGTGAAAGTCATATGTTAACATTTACAGTAGTTTTCAATGAAACTCAAAGATCAGTGTAATTGTATCAAAGAAAGTATCTACTCATTTTTGCAGCCTCTGGCACAGAGCTTGGCATAAATTCAACGAGGACGTCTAAACTGCCTATGAATGCAGTGATGATAGTAAATGAGGGAGATCTGGTGCAGTCGGAAAGGCAAACTGGGTGTCGGTATGTATTACAATACCGCCATCTACAGGCCAAATCTAGTGGCACACTATCTAACTCATTTTTCTTATTTCCTGTGAGTAATATTTCATTATATTTTAACTTTTAGTACTTGTGGCCATTGTAACGGTTCATCTGAATTGTTTTTTTTTTAAACCCAGGTTTCCCCATTTATTTTTTTAATGATTATTTTTGGTCTTTCCAGCAAGACCAATGATGGAAAAAGCTGGAATAAAGGAACAAAACTGTGGCATGGCCTGTGACTAAGTTGCCTAAGTGAAGTTGTGTGTGACTGTTTATGGACAAGTAAGAGCAAAAAGAAGCATTTTGATTTGAGATAAGCATTGGGAACGACTTTGTTTGCCATTAAAGCAGTCTCTGCAGTTCGCTCGCTGTTTGCCTGTTGTTTGGCTATTAAAGATTTCCACTCACCAATAAGTGTCCCAAATGAGCATACGATGCCTCAAGAAATGAATCACAACTTCAAGGCGGTCCTTGGTTTACGACGCTGATCCGTTCCTACGCGACAATGTAAACCGAATTTCAGTGTAAGTCGGAACAGTAATAAAATGAAACAGTACAGTCATAAAAAAGAGAAAACAATTTCTTACCTTTATTACTGAAGTTTGCTTGCGTTGCAAGAGAGAGACGACGTAACAGTCCGGTCCGCGGTGTATTCGCACCAACTAGTTCCGAGTTACGAATCTTAGGACGCCTATACGACGCTTGCGACACAAAACCGCTTAAGTCAAAAAAAGGCTTTAAATATGAGATGAATAAATAATATAAAACATAACATATGATACGCGTGTCGTAAACACGAAACTGCGTAACTTGAGGACGTCGTAAACCCAAGTCCCCGGCGGCACAAGCCAATATAGAAACAATGACTATGCAACACAACACACACTCCTTTTTGAATTGCAGGTTCAATCAGTGTACCTGGTGGCACGTCTTTAACCAATCACAGTTAACGCCACTCTCCCCTGCACTGATTGGTCGGCTGAGCACGAATGACACCAATCAGGGATCACCACCAATCAGATAATAAACAGCCACGAAAGATCATTGAATAGCAGGTTCAATCAGTGCACCTTGATGAGGCGACTCTCCCCTGCACTGATTGGTCGGCTGAGCACGAGGGGCACCAATCAGGGATCACCACCAATCAGATCATAAACAGCCACAAAATATCATGGATCACTGAAGACAAATTTGCAAAATGTTTTAATGTAACACCAACTTTGTTTGCAACAGGCAGCAGCTGTCAAATTAATTCATATAACTTAAAAAAGACAAAAAAGGGTACGATACACAGCAAAAATTTAAAACATTAATAAAAATATATATCTTTCGTTCTTCACATGTCCTGAGTGTTGTTGTTAGTCACCTAAATGTTGAACAGAGGCTGTGATTTACCGAAGTCAAATTCCTTGTTTGGCACGCTCAAACATGGCGAATAAAAAACTCTTGAATCTTGAATCTTGAATCTTGAAAAGCAGTGAAATAATAGCTATATAACTTCAAATTTGTTTTATTTGTATTAGTTTAACAAAAAAGTCCTTCCCATAACAAAACAAATATTTTTTTTTAAAATGGAACAATAAAAATGTTTTAAAAAATCCACTACTGATATTTTTTATCTACATATATTCAGGACTTAGTCTAATGAAGTGAATTTTGAACTTTATGCGTATCTGCATGTTGCATTAGATGATCCACTAGCAGCAGTTAGACTATCAAACTATTTTTGCTGTACAGAGAAGCTTTAGTTTCAGTAATGTATAGGTACTTAGTAGAAGATAGAAGGGCCAGTTGTCCGTGACCAGGGAGAGCTGAAGGGATGACCTTTTAGGGGAAACAAGCAGACTGAGACTCAAACTGCAGCTGTTACCCAAAGCCGTGACATCAGCTTCTTGTCAGGTATAAAAGCTACGGGCCTGACAAGGGAAGGGGCTCTCACTCGCTCTCTCTCTCACTTTTTAACATCCATGCCTTGGGGCCACTCAACTTTTTGGAGAGACTTCACTCTGACATCGGTTGAATAAAATCTTTTCCCAATCAGCCGTGTGTCCCTGAAGTGTTCATTTGTCTGGAACTAGCCACTGACCTCCAAGTGTTTTTTGGAGACCAGCGAAGAAACAAAAACCATTCACCACACCAGCGCACCAAAATATTGTTGTTTATGTTGTTTATTTTTTAAGAATATAAAATCTCATTGAATATCTACCACATGCAACCTGTTTTCAGTATTATTTTGTTTCATCATATTTATTTGTACAACAACAAACTGATGAATAACAAGTTTTAAAATAAGAAACGAGTAAAAACTGTTCCAATATTTTAAAAAAAGATAAATGACAATAAAAATTCCTAGTAATACCTCTATTTTGTCAAATAAAGACAATGTGTAATTTTAATATCGACACGTGACATCGATGCACAATTTGTCTTGGCGGGCCACATAAAATGATGTGGCGGGCCGTATCTGGCCCCCGAACCTTATGTTTGACATCTATGACACACAATACACGTATAGGTCAATATAAACTATAATTCTGAATAGCACCAATGTAACATACTTCACCCTCAAGCAGCAGCAATAATATTTAGAATCTGTTCTCCTCATTCTTTCTTCACATCCTCTATGTGCCCTTTGTTTTATCCACCCTATCCTCCCTTTTTTGAGCAGCAGTCATCGGGTAATAATCTCTCGACACATTTCTGCGACGATACTATGCGCACGATGCAGTGCAGTTGGCGCAGCGAGATCACGACGTACGTCCAATAAAATCCGCCAAAATGTAAGCGTACGTCTCCTCCTCGCTCGAGTCCATGCGCGTTGTTTATCTACTCCTGACTCCCCCGATGCTGATGCAGTGGCGGTGCGCCATAGGTAAAAGAAAGGAAGAGGAGCCGCATCTCAAAAGCCTTCCAGTCTACTACAGCAGACACTCTCGCCGTATAGGATGTGTTTTTATTCGCTGCCCTTCTCCATCCTTTCTCGGTTAAAGGCAACGCGGAAGACTGCAAAGGCTGCAAGATATTAAAGAAATATAGATTTATCTATAGAAGCCTGGACCTCCAAGATGAAATTTCCGAGTGAAAAACCAAGAAAACCAGGGAACAGCCCTTCACCAGGTTAGACTGTCAATTGTTTTTGTTTATCCTGATGCATATAGGGAGTCCACTAAAGTGATTAGTTTTGAACTTTATTTTAACTTCATTCTATAAAATGTCTATTTTCAAATTGCTGCAGTATGCAGCTCTGCCTTAATACATGTGCATCCACGAATATTTTTCTACTCAGGTTTGGGAATAAAAAATAAATAGAAAAATACAGCAGTGAAGGTTCAGCCTGCATGGTGGAGTTTATGGTGAATAGCTGCGGCATATCACTTCCTTTTAATTAAACAAATATTTATATAGTAAAAGCAGAAAATTGGGGAGAAAACAATTGCCAATCCAATGGCTTCAGTGTGGCGCAGTGGAGAGATTTCCACTGCTGTTTTGTATTTAGCATTACCTCATCCACTATGGGTACATCCTCCTCAAATCTTGCATGAATGTCACGTCCTATCACAGCATCTTCATGTTCATCCAGCTGTGGCAGGTTCTGATATTGTAGACATATATGATCAATTTCAACCTCTTTTTGAACCAGATGTCTTTTGGGAAAATGTGAAAATTGTAGCCAGGCACATTGCAACCGAATGATTACATAACTGGAAGTAATCGAACAATCGTGGTAGGTGTCACTCATATGCGACAGAGTGGTCACAATTCACCATATCATTCCCCTGACAGGAAATCCATATACTTAATAGTAATATCAAACTACACAGCTGTGATTTTGGAATAATTTTTGGAAATACACAATCACAATTCCACTGCATTTGTGACACAGTAAAGAAGCAAAGTGTGTTGTTGATAGGTGTGAGATTTGGCAACATGCTTCTTATACTACTGCATTTCTATGAGGAAACCAAAAGAGGTCAAATCAGTTAAATGCAGTATTTTGGAAAAAAATTGGAGATCTGAGAATTCCATGAATTTATTTATTTATTTATTTATCTATTTATTTATTTATTTATTTATTTATTTATTTATTTATTTATTTATTTATTTATTATTATTATTACACATAACAGAAATGTATATAATATAATATAATATAAAATAATAATATATAGAATGCTTATATTATATAGTTTATATATAATTTTATATATATATTATTGTATATTGTTTATATTAGAATTTTTTTGACAGATAGATACATTGTTAGTAGGCCTTATGGGGTTTTTTTTGTATTCTGATTTAATCCTCAAGAGGTGGTAACAAGTCACTGTATTTTAATAAAAAGATGCAACCCTCAGAAGGCTACACTTAACCATGCTGGCACCACTTTTTTTTTTTCGGGAGTTATTCACCTGCTATGTGTAATGTGCTACAAACACAAGGCAGGGTAAGCTCAGGACACTACTCTGATATAAAAGGACAGTCATTTAGCTTCTTTTGTCAGTTAGCATTCAAGGCGACCATGGGTAAGTGTTCGGAAAGTGAATTGTTGACACTATTTGTCTCGCTAAATATTTTTAGGGAAAATGTTGAGGGAGTATTTTGTCGCATAATTATTCTCACACATTTTTCTTATATCTGACCGAGTGGTGAAGGTTTGCAATCGTGTGCGCACGTAGCGAAGGTTTTCAATTTGTTTTCAACTTTGGGAATATCTGCCGAATGTCTTTGCAACTATTTGAATTATTTTCAACATTGAACAAACCCTGGTAAAGACAAATTTGCTACGTTTACTTTCTCTTATAAATCTTTGCCGCTCAGTGAGATACGGGCTTTAGATGAGAACTTACAGGTTGTATAACAAGACAGTTACTGCATATTAAAGTTGTTAAAGGGTGCATTATATTGTTTTGTGGGAGCTCTAATGGAAAAACAGATAAAGAGTCGCGATAGTGGTCTTGATGCCAATGTCAGTTTTACCACAATTAATGAAAGAGTTGGTGTCCTGCCAATTTATAGACTATGCCAATCTGAAAATTCATCTGTTGCATATCAGAATGTCAATTTTTTTTTCTTTTATGTTTCTTCAGCGGCAGTTCAGACCAATTTGGTCCCACCCAAAAAGATGCAGCCAGGTATGCTTCAATCCAGCCTGGTGCACGCCAGCGTGGCTACCATGCAGAACCCAATGGGCTGTTCTGTACCCCGACTCTCCATCTCCCGGCCCACGAGCATGGTAGCCAGCATGGAAGCAGTAGCAGAAGGTGCAGCTCCTTTTACCATGATGAAACTTAAGACAGTGCTGGCGGTTTTTGTGGTGGTGGTGGCCTACTTGGTGGCAGGAGGACTGGTGTTCCAAGCACTAGAGCAGCCATTTGAAAACAACCAGAAGATCACCATCACAGCAGAGAAGGCAGCATTCCTGCAAAAACATCCCTGTGTGTCCCCAGATGAGCTGGAGGCCATCATCAAAGTAAGACCAGACACCGATCGATACTCCAGTTTTACCTCAGTACGAAAGGGAGGAAATCAAAGCAAGTGAAAGCTTAGCTTCTAATCGATCAGACCCCATTATCGTCAACACATCGTGCCGTCATTCTGTAATTCGATAAAACCACACGTTACCTTGAAAAGTACCCAAAAAAATGGCTAGTCGGGGATGAAACTACCTGAAAGCAACTTTAGTTTAAATTAAAATGATCATGGATTGAATAAGTAGATGAAAAGTGAATAAATAGTCCTTTAGTAAAGCGCTAACTTGAGAAAAGATTTTTTTCACTTTGTGTCATCATTTTATAATTCCTTATTCCAAGTATAGAACTGGAAAAGAAAAATTCAAGTCTGGTGTTTTGTTTTCTTTGAGCCAAAGTCTCGGAATAAAATTCGAAAAACATTCTGTAATTCGATAAAACCACACTTTACCTTGAAAAGTGCAAAAAAAAAATGGCTATTCGAGGATGTAACTACCTGAAAGCAACTTTAGTTTAAATTAAAATGATCATGGATTGAATGATTATTAATAAGTAGATGAAAAGTGAATAAATAGTCCTTTAGTAAAGCGCTAACTTGAGAAAAAAAACGTTTCACTCTGTGTCATCATTTTTTAATCCATTCATTCCTTATTCCAAGTATAGAACTGGAAAAAAAAAATTCAACTCTGGTGTTTTGTTTTCTCTGAGCCAAAGTCTCGGAATAAACAGTACAAAATAGCTTTGCAGCGTCATGTGACCATAATAGCCACCGGCGCATTGCTTCAAATCTACTATTTATGAATTTATAAGCACCTTTTTTCAGATATGTAAAATTGCTGCCTCCTTTACAGTCATGGTTTATAATTCAAGATGATTTGTTGCATAAATTAACCTTTCTGTCTTGCCTGTTCTCTGTTCGGAAATGTCAAATCCGATCATTTCCACTTTGCATATTTCTGTTAATGCAATCCTTAGAAAAGGCGAATCATTATATTCAACTTGAAAACAGGTTTATATCACTGCAGTAAATAATCTTACACCATATTACAGCATTTCCCTTGAGGAATAATATAAAAGCCATACTTAAGATATTATTGTCTTGAGACTTACCTCAAAGACAAGTTTTTATTGCATTTTTATGAGCTGCTGATGTATTGTGATCTCATAATCCTATTCCCGACTATCCATCCATTTTCTGTACCACTGAGTCATAGGGAACTTGAGCATAGTTAGTCAACCACAACGTCAACCCACTATACGTTCTAAAATTGAATAAACTATTTATACTGACTCTCTCTTGACTTCTCTCCCCAGCACTCTGTTGATGCTGTGAATGCTGGAGTGAATCCTGTGGGTGATACCTCTTATAATTCTAGCCACTGGGATTTGGGTAGTGCCTTCTTCTTTGCTGGAACAGTTATCACAACCATAGGTACAAAGAAATGTTCTCAAGCATAGGTGTCAAACTCAAGGCCCGGGGGCCAGATACGGCCCATCATCATTTTATGTGGCCCGTGAAGACAAATTTTGCATCGACTTTGTGTTATTGCTAAAATTACAAATTGTTTTCACTTTTAAAGAAAATAGAGATATTGCTTGCAATACTTACTACCATTTTAGAAATATTGGAGCAGTTTTTACTAGTCTCTGATTTTTATATTTGGATAAAAATTTATTTTCCTTTTTCGTAGGGTATGGTAACATCGCTCCAAGCACTGAGGGAGGAAAAATTTTCTGCATTCTATATGCAATATTTGGCATCCCACTCTTTGGATTCCTCTTAGCAGGGGTTGGTGACCAGCTAGGGACCATATTTGTCAAAAGTATTGCCAAAGTTGAGAAGATGTTCCGGGTAAGTTAAATGTAGTATACAATATAGTATATATATATATTTTACATATATAGTTTTTTTTTTTACACACCCAAGATTCAGATAAAGATATATAAAATAAGACTAAGAAAAATAATTTAAAAACATTATTATTGGACTATTTTTTTTTAATATATAGTCTTGTTTTTTTTTTACACACCCAAGTTTTAGATAGTTGTATATAAAATATTTTTTTTATTGTGTGTGTGTGTCATTTCTCCTGGAAAGAACAAACACAACCAAATCAGTCAAACTAAAATCAGAGTAGCATCTACCCTCCTCTTCATCCTGGCTGGCTGCATCCTGTTTGTGACCATCCCAGCTGTGATCTTCAAATACATCGAAGGTTGGACAGCTCTGGAGTCGACATATTTTGTCGTCATCACTTTGACTACTGTTGGAATAGGAGACTATGTGGCAGGTGAAACATTTTCTGTTGTAACTAAAAAAACTAAATTAATGACAATGCTTATGTGTCTGAAATATTTTTGTTTTGTACATTTTTGTTACATTTGCTTCTTTCAGGCGGAAATCGGAGGATTGAGTACCGCAAGTGGTACAGACCACTTGTGTGGTTTTGGATCTTGGGTGGTCTGGCCTATTTTGCTGCAGTGCTCAACATGATTGGCGACTGGTTGAGGGTACTATCCAAAAAGACCAAAGAAGAGGTATTCACTCAGATCTTTTACAATCAGTGGTGTCAAACTCATTTTTGTCGCGAGCCGGATTGTAGTCATAGTTTATGACACGTGAAGTCAATCCACAATTTGTCTTTGCGGGCCACATAAAATGATGTGGTGGGATGTATCTGGCCCCCGGGCCTTGAGTTTGACACCTATGTTTTACATCATTCAGTATTTTGAATTGGTTTGGAATTAATTATCTTGCAACACGGGAAGGTAAACGGGTGACCATCAGTTGAATATGTCTGCTGTATCGTCTTTCGTAGCATGTCAAATGCACTAATAAATAAATAATAATAATTTGTGTATTGTTTTGCCAAGGTTGGGGAAATCAAGGCTCACGCAGCAGAGTGGAAAGCAAATGTGCGAGCAGAGCTAAGAGAGACAAGGCGGCGTATGAGTGTTGAGGTCAGCGACAAACTCCAACGAGCTGCCACAATCCGAAGTATGGAAAAACGACAACTTGGCTTGGATCAACGTGCGGTGTCCATGGATATGCTTTCTCCAGAACGCAGAGCCATCTTCAACAGTCTCGACACCAACAGCTACAAAACCTCCTCCCACGAGAGTATTGACACTAAATTGAACAATCTTCGACTAAGGGGCACTGACCAGTGCGACCCTCAGTCCAACCACCAAACCACATCTGAGGACAATATTTTTAATCGCCTGAGTTCTGTCACCAAGTTGGCAAAACGCAACAGGAATAGAGACTTGAAGAAGAACATCACAGAAGAAACTCGTCGTCCTCATAGCGAAGCTTATGGTTGGATGACGGCCACCTTTGATTGTAGCACACCCGTTATGAACGAAGAGAAGAGCAGGGATGACGAACACGAAGAAACCGAAGACAAAGAGTGTAATACAAGCTTGTCTGAATTTCCGTTGTTTGTGGAAGCTTACAAGTCACATAATGGGCTTATTGTTGAGCAAACCAAAGAGAACAAAAATGAAGAAACACTTGAAATGAAAGAGCTAGATATTCAGATGAGTCCATAAGAGTCTGTTTGGTGAAACAATATGTTTTAAAATGCCACCATTTGTGCCTTGGGTTTTCTCTTTTACCACTATGTGCTTAAGCAGGAATAATGCCTGCCTCTTTGTGCTACAGTATATGTATACTGTTCCGTCGACATGCAGTAATCACTGTGCCCTAACGATATGACTCATTAAATTGGCTTCACCAAGATACAGTGTAATAATGCAAAATATGCTCATAGGTTGTGCATTTTTAATATGTCAAGTGATACCAGATGGCTTAAGTCAGCTCCCAACTACCGTGTCAAGGGATAACAATTTTAGTTTTGTTTCTAACTTCATCCAGTTCTACCAAGTCACGTTAACATTTAGGGGTGTAGTATATATAAACATAATGTATGTTTATAAATGGATGGTTAATTACATTTTGCGTCCTCGCACTTATGGTATTTGCAAAGATTGCCTTGAAACATTCTCTAATTATAAAATGAACTTGTCAGTTCATAGTTGAAATTTTATGAACTACAGTGATCCTTCGCTACTTCGCGTTTCGTTTATCGCGGCTTCACTGCATCGCAGATTTTTTTTCCAAATTAAAAAAACATTTAAAAGTCAAAATAAAACTTTTAAATTGAAGAAACATGTGTCTAACCTTTAGGACAATGTAGTATTGCTCCAAATGTTCGTTTACATTCCTTTAGAAGTCCGTTTTCACGTGTTAGCACGATCGCGAATTAGCATCTTTCCGCTACTAACTCGTTAGCCTGCCCAGTACCTCTTGTTGGTGACCGTATTTCGCAGACTTCACTTATCGCGGGTGGTTTTTGGAACCAATTATCCGTGATAAACGAGGGATTACTGTATGTTTATGGTTCCAAATATGAAAAATTTATAGTTATTTTCTTTCCCCAATTAGATAAAGTTGCTTTGAGATGTTACCTTTCTGGCAGTTTGCCATTTTGTCATTATTTTCACCCATCTAGGTGCTATCGCCGTTCAATCTTAAATACAAGAGAAAATTGTCTTTTTCTTTAATGAATTAAAACAAAAACATGACTGCGGTCCAGAATGTATAAACACAAACACTCTCCTACAGGTGCCAGACTAAGTTTGGAAAGGAAGCATGTACAAATGAAGTCTTCAATGTGCAACAGGAAACAGGAACACTTTGTTTTCAGTGCCTGACTCCTTCATAACTTAGCATTTGTACTGATCCAGCATCAACTTTACCAGACCATGTACCAGAGGAACTGTTTGTTAGTTGTTGGGTGCTAAAGGGCAGTTTTACAGATTTCCGATGCTCTCACCCCCTTCCTACCTGTGCGTCTACCGTAATCACCTGCTCCCTCTTGTTAACCGTTGTGTATTTAAATCCTGCCCGTGTGTGTCTCCTTCTCAGTTCCCCATGTTCACGTTATCGGACTACTCTGTTCACGTTGCCACCTGACTGTGTAAGTCTGACTATTCTTCTCACTGATTGTTATCTGTGGGCATGGCTCGCTACCTGTCGGCTGTTACCTGTTTCTGTTATTGGTCCAAGTGGACGTCCGTCGCCGACCGAGCCTTATTCGAGCGGACATCTGCTCCGACCCAGTTATTCCTGCTCCCCACTACCACTTTCCCTGTCAATAAACATTCGTCCAAGCAGTATTTGGTCGTCCTGCTCCGATCTGTGACACACAGACTATTAAATATGGTTTACATTTAGTTTATTACAGATGCATGCTTACCATCACACATTTATCCAGGCCAGAGAGACTGTATATAGTGTGTGTACAGTAATCCCTCGTTTATCGCGGATAATTGGTTCCAAAAACCACCCGTGATAAGTGAAATCTGCGAAATACGATCACCAACAAGAAGTACTGGGATGGCTAACGAGTTAGAGGAAAGATGCTAATTTGCGATCGTGCTAACACGCGGAAACGGAATTCTAAAGGAATGTAAACGGACATTTGGAGCAATACTACATTCTCCTAAAGGTTAGACACGTTTCCTCAATTTAGAAGTTCTATTTTGACTTTTGAATGTTTTTTTTAATTTGGAAAAAAATCCACGATGTAGTGAAGCCGCGATAAACGAAACGCGAAGTAGCGAGGGATTACTGTACATTATTGCCCGATGTTGACACATTTATAGTTGTACTTGTTGGACTCGTGTAAAACAACACGGATATTTGATACACAGTACAATCAGCACAAAATGGGAATTGGACACACAAACCTGCAATGTAATTTTTCAACACATTTAATACAAACAAAATTGTGTTGCCCAAACAGTGCCATTTCTACAAGATAGGAAACATAATGCATTGTTAGTTAGCAAGGTTAGTATACCGTGTGAAATTGGACGCTATGTTCCAAATGTATACTTTGAGTGTTTCAGTTTGATTAATGGCATTAGTGTGGTTGTAACAAAAGCTTAAGTTGTTATATTTTTCCTCATTCTTGTTATTAATATGGCAGTTGGAAATTTTTTACTGTTGATTCACAGCCGGACAGGATCCTATGCTGACCGCTCCACTGACTAGAGATGCGTCACTGAAGCTTACACCACTGTTGTTGATCATCAGGTTCCTCATACAACCTACATAAGGCTCCTTGCTTACATGGCTGCCTGCAAGGGAGAGATCTGAAAGGTAGACAAATCTTTAAAAACTTGAAAAGATGAAAAAAGTACTAATATTGGGAGATAACTAACCTGGGGCTCCACCAATAAAAATCTTCCCGGTGATTGGAGAATGAAGATTAAGAGACCCATCCACACTGTGGACCTCTTGGTCTACTTGCAACTTGAGTTTGTTCATATCTTTCATCACTGTGATAAAGTTGGACAGGTAGTCATAAAAGAGGACAGGATCAATATGAGAAAATGTGGAATTAAAAAATAAAATGAAATAAAATCTTATGCTTCCTTTCAGGCATGCATTTCCTTTACAAAATATGTTCATCTTATAAAGAAATTCTTAAATAAATTTTGACCACAACATCGTAATACTCACCTGCAATTCTATGCCAGTGGCCAGCACACAGAGACTGTCTTGGAGAAACTGTTGCCAATAATTCCTCCGTCCCATCAATCAAAACAGCTACGACCTGAAAAATATATTCTGTTCATTTCAACAATTCTAAGATTTCGAACAATGATATTTTAGATTTATTTTGAAATGTATTGTAGCATAATCAATTTGTGGCGTATACTTACTGCTCCTTGATAAATGTATATTGATAAATAACCCTCTGCTATGGGCACATGGAGAAGTACACCTGATGTCACACGGGGTCGCACCTCCATTTCTAGCTGAAATCTAGGTCCCAAGTCAAGTATGTCTAAAAGATAGAAGTAGGCAGGAGAACGAAATTCTGTGAGGTTAACTTGACACAAAGATCTCAGGTGTCAAACTTAAGGCTCGAGGGCCAGATCTGGCACGCCATACTGTTTTATGTCAAGGGTTTAAATACTGGAGAGCAAAAAGTTACCCAAAAGTATGAAGCCTCCTTGCTCTGCAAAGAATGTTCCTGCCTCAGTAGGTCCCTCAAAACATGGCGTGACCCCAAATGTTTCATCCGCTGATGACAACCGGTGTCCATTGAGCTGAATATTTCTCAAACAGCCAGAAAAGCTGTTTACTGTGTTACTCTAAAGAGAAAAAAATATATACTATATAAAAAATATATCTATTTATCGAGCATTTAGATATATATTGCATATAAGAAATAATTATTTATTTCAGGTCATTTTCAATAAATACTTTGATCACCATATATTTCCATATTGGAGTACTGGATATGCAGTTAAAAAAAATTTTAAACCCATACCTGAATATTTTTTTGTGCTCGCTTTGGAGGTACGCCTCCAAAATAGAGAGGACTGCTGACATGCCAGGGCACAACTTTGCCCATAACTCTGTCCTCCATCACTGTGAGCCCATCGATTATCAATTTTCCCATACTTCCATTACGTATAAAAATCACCTTCAGAAAGGAAGCAGAAGTTTTTGTTATTGTACAATTTTATATATTATATTATAGATGATATTACTTTTATTTATAATTATAATTGAAAAACTGAATAAAAATATATTACACATAATAGCTCTGCTCTGGAATAACACGATGAACTTACATTATGCCATGCTCCATCATTGTAATTTCCGTTGCTCCAGATTTCCACTCGCTGATTACCTACATTGAAGGCGTATACAAGTCTACCATTGGCCAGAAAGAGAGTCATAAAATTTTTCTCTTGAATGTCAGATATATAAAAAATGAGGCCAAACGATGTGTTGGTCTTTAGGGATAAGGAAAAGTTGGACCTGGGAGAAAAACAGTGACACATTATATTTTTAGAGAAACCTTTTAAGATACTTACGAATCCTCGGAAGACTTACTTATGAGAAAAGGATTTGGGGAGCTCTTTGTAGTGCTGCCTACTGTTTGCAAAGCTCCCATATTGGTAGGCATGTTGTGTTGCTTGGTGACTTGCAAGATGGCAGGGTGCAATGTTCACTTCACTGTCACTTCTTAATTTGTGGATGGATTCATTCCTGTTAACCTGTGGCAAATTATACATTAGATTTTTGGGCTAAATTAGAAATTAATTCAAATATATCGGTTTACTGAAATTCTTTTCATTCTTTTTTTACCTTACGAGATTGCCTACGTTTGGCTATATGTTCATCATCCCTGTTTCTCGAAAGAGCAGCAGCAGGCTTTTGCACTGGACAGTCTTGCAGGAAAGTTTGGACATTCTGGGTGTAGCGCTGGAAGTCTTCCGGCTCAATATCTCGGTCTTGCCTACATAAAGACAGAAAAATCAATATTTCAATTGTTTTTGTTACTAATTGAAAAAAGCAATTTTAGCATTTCAGGCAATTCATATTTTAGCGATCTTCAACCGATTTGCATGTAGGTCATGCATCTTATGTTAAGAAATGATCTACCTGTTTATGTAGGCATAAGTGATGCAGCCTGTAAAGTTCTTTAAGATACCACTTGGTGATCCCCCAAAGTAGAAGTTCTTTACTGTCGAATCAGAAGTGAGTCTTGTGGCTGACTGTGGCCGTTTCTTCTCCTGCTTGTCTTTATCGTCCACCAATAATAAATACCTCGGGTGAAAAGAAAACACTGTTATTGAGTCTCAAGCAGTATTTAGCTGTAAACCCATAAAATAACTAAAAATGCAGCAGAATAAAATGTAGCGGAATAAAAATACTATTATTTGACCACACCCATCAAAAAGTATAGCAATTTTTGGCATTGAAAAAAAAGTTCCATTAAAGTAACATCAAATGCTTACTTGTGATTATTCACCGAGGCCAATAAAAAGTGTGTATTTCCGTCATTGTAGTGTTTCTTATGTGATTTTACTCTTGTTCCACGCGTGTTCATCACCACTGCTCCGTTTTCAAGGGAAATGCTGAATTCGTCCGGCTAAAGTGGTAAAAATGCAAAAAAAATTGAAAATCTAATTATTACTATTAATGGCACCAGTAAGACATGATGAAATAAATTAGATTTTTTTTTAAATAGTGTGTTAATACCCCTTCATTGTGATAGAATAATAATCCACTGGCTTGAACGGTTCTAAAGTTGAGGCCTCCTTCAAAATTGTCAAATGGTGTCATCTTTGCTGAAGATCCCAAATAGCTCTCACCCATGAAATAGGCTTTATGAGATGCCTGAAAAAAAAAAAAAAAAACATGTCACACAGTCTATTACTGAAAAAAATGACTAAACATAGCACTTACAAAGGACTCCTCGGGGCAGCCACTACTGATGCCAATGGTGCCAGGCTCCTCCAAGAGGTTAAAGTCTTTTTTCTGGAATAGGAAGCCTTTGACACAACCTTTGAGGCCAACCACAGCAGATAGCTCGGACCTGTCAAGAAAGACATATCACTGTATTTTTGTGACATCTACCTCAATCTTGCAAAAGTTTTAGTCACGGATCGGATGGAACAGGGCGACCAAATGTAGCTTGGACCAGGGTTTATTGAAGGGGCCCAAAAGGCAAACTGACATGACTTAACAAACAATAACTTGACTGACTGACCAGGACGTGAAACAAGAAGACAGGAGGACATGACGGCAGCAAGACAGTACGACAAAAGGACCCAAAAGGACATCAAGACAACAATGTCCCGACAGGGAGTGAGGGGCAGACAGGACTTATATACACGACAGGTAACAAGAGGCAGGTGAGAATAATCAAACTAATCATGGGCACACAGGAGGGGAGGGGCGAGCACACAGACAGAAACCATGACAACAGACACATAGTGGAACGACTGGGGACGAGACGTGAACGTTTTTTTGTTTTTGTTAAACCCATTTTTTGTTTCACACATTTTAACTGTCCAGCAAATGCATGAAAATGTTACAAGTTGGCATTAATTTTTTTTAAATTTAGCTTGTTTTCTAATTACCGTATTTTCCGCACTATTAGGCGCACCTAAAAACCTCCAATTTTCTCAAAAGCTGACAGTGCGCCTTATAATCCGGCGCGCCTTATATATGGACCAATATGTATTCGTGGATGAGGACTAACTTATTAAAGTAAGCTTTACGTGTTTATTTTGTGTGTTGTGTGATATTAACGTTTGAGCAACGTTGAGTTATTTATTCTATGCGCCTTATAATCTGGTGCGCCTTATAGATGGACAAAGTTTAAAATGGGCCATTCATTGAAGGTGCGCCTTATAATCCGGTGCGCCTTATAGTGCGGAAAATACGGTAATGAGGTTTACGTACTGAAATTCACATTCTCGGTCTCGCATTAGACTGCATAAGCAAGCATGTTTTTGGCTGCAGGATTTTTTTACTCACCTAGATAGGAGAATGTTTGAGGGTGCTCCACCTATGTAGATGTCTGAGAATGGCAAAGTAGTTTTGGGATTCTCCAAAGATTTAACATGACTCTTGTCCACCAGAAGGATAACTTTCTTTGACTGATGATAGATCACTGAGATCTGTACCATGAGTAAAAAACAGGGAACATATTAGTTGAAATTAAAATCATCCTATTTATCTTGCGCATATTATTAGACCAATTAAAAAAGAAAAGAAAAACATACCTCGTGGTATCTTGCATCATTTATTTTTAGCTTTGGTATATTACCCTCCAAAAGTTTTGGCCCATCATTGAATCCAAAATCATACATTAGGCGTAAAAATCCATTTTTTATTTCTAAAAGGAAAAATTTATCCTGGGAAAATAAAAGCAATTATTTCAGTTATTTCAATGTCAGGGTGTCCCCTGAGTATTCGTTCCTAAAGTTTGCACTTACAGCATTGACCATGATGAAAAGCACGCCATTGTTTGCGACAGTTCGCACTGAAATATCAAATCTTGTGACATAACCAATCTTCCCCCTCCGTTCTATGTTATTGATCAGTGCATAGCCCTTTCCGTCAAATAAATAGCTTGCAATACGGCTCTGTGAAAAAGCCAGTTTGTACCTGCAATTACAAAAAAAACCTCAGTTTGTTATGGGATACAAAACTCCAAAATTCACTAAGAATGCATCAAACTGAAAAAAATACCTGGAACATGGTGGTGATGCAACCACGTCCATTTTGTGAGTGCTTTTGAAATTATATAAACTGATTACATCATTGTTCAGCGAGGCCAACTCGATGCAGCCCACAAAGGGAGCCAGAGTCAAAGGTGGAGGGAGCTGAAGTGAAATAATTCAAATAAGGAAATTATTCAATATCATATTGATTTGTTTCTAGTTACAAATGAAATACCGTAGCATTCGGTGGGACACCCCCAATAAAGAACACCATGTCTTCTGGGTCAACGTCAAAAAGTGAGTCCGTTCCCGGAGCTTCGCCTTTCTGAATGAATTTCTGTTCATCTGTGGATCTCTGACTGGGGATTACTAGGTAGATTTTCCCATGTCGACCCAACCTGCCAAGAAAGAAAACATGAAATCATATTATGTTATTAAATTTAAAAAAATTAAATTTTGCTTGACAGTACCTCTCTACTTTGATGTAGTTGAATACAGCAGGCCATTGGCTGACAGGTTTTGAGCTCAGTGGGATTTCAATGTATTCACCACCAAGTTTATACATGTACACAAGGTTGTCATTCTTGATGGCAAGTCCCATGTAGTCTTTCTTACCCTAAAAGCAAGATAAAAAAATATTGCAATATTACAAAAACTACATACCAAGCATTTCTTTCGTTTGTGCATCCACTATTAAATTACATTAGTATAGTTCCATGCTTACATTTTTGTCTCCCAGATATAAAATGAAACGGTCCTCTATTGGGTCTGTGTCTGGGTCAACTCTCATAAATAAGCTGATGGACGTCACTGCCCTCAGATCTTCCAAACTGGTATCAGCATGAATCTCCACTGATGACTGACCATTGAACTTCATAGACACTTGAACCTAGAAAGCAAAATCAAATTTTACCTTCTGTTTTAGTTTCAATTTACATAATCGGAGTCAAGGGCTCCTTTGTTTGGAATCACTTTTGGTGTCATACTTTCTTTACGAACCTTCTTTGCCACACTTCTGGCTTGGGCTATGAGTTCTCTGATTCTCATAACATTAGTAGTTATGTTATTAATAGGCTTCTTCTGCTCAACCACCTTAAGCTTATCCAAAAGTTCAGGAACAAGAAAATTGAGGTGTTCCACTGTAAAGTACAGAACACTGAGCACAGCAAAAACTGACTAGTTAAAATAGTTTAACAGTCTATAAGATAACATACCTGATTCCTTTGCAGAATCAATGGCTTGCTCATAGGCAACTGTAGAGTATTTATTTTCGTTCAGATTCTTAGCCCATTCCTCAACTTTGTTACTAATGGGCGTAATTGTCTCAAGCACTCCTGCGGATCGGTTGAGCGTTCCCTCAGCCACCTTGCGTGCATACTCCAGTCGGTCGTTAGTTCTGGCTAGAAAAGTTTGCAGAAGTTGTGGTAGATTAATTTATCTGTCCATATTGATAGAATTATGGTTGACATAGAGAAAACCCAAGACCTAACAAGTGAAGTACATTCTCACAGCAATATCAAATGAAGCCCATTTGACTGGACTTTCTTCTACCTGTTTGAATTTCAGAAATATCCTGCACAATTTCTTCAAGTTTTTTGGTGTTTTTATCCAAGGTCTCTCTTGTCTCCTCAATGTATTTCAGCTTATCAACCACCTCGGTTTCTACCTCTGGAATAAGAATGATGTGAATGTAAAAAAAAATCATACACAACAATGTCGGGGTATAACGTTTGAATGATGCCTACCTATTTGTTCAGAACGCAATGAAACAGACTCCTTGAAAACATTGCCGCATATTACCACTAGATCATCAAGCTGCATGTTGATCCCAGTGACGGACTGAAACATGGAGCAAAAGGTGATGAGCATGGAGCATATATTTGCTTTAGATTCTGTCAACTTACGTCATTTGCTGTTTGGGATATATTCAAGGTTGTAAGTGATGTGATATTGGCGTCGTTGATGTATTTAGCTATATTGATGTGGACATTGGCAGCAGTTATGGCTTTCTGCACAAATCCGTTGGTATCACTATCTCGCAGGTCCCTGGAACAAATAGGTTAGCATATGTTATTAGCGTCATCTTCACGGGTCACACAAAATTATATGGCGGGCCGTATCTGGCCCCCGAGTCTTGGGTTTGAAACCCATGCTCGACTGAGACAATTTTCTTACGCTTCCAGTTCGGTGGCCTGTCGTTCAAGCTCTTTAGCATGCTCATCTGCCCTTCCAACCAATTCTGTGTCAGCAGATGAGAGGTCTTCCATCTTTTCCATCAGCTTTTGGCTGGCACCATCAATTGCAGCATGGTACTGTGTTACATTCTGTTTGGGAAAAGAAAGAAACAAAGAAACACACTCAAGCACTTATTAGTATGCAGCAAGTTTTATGTAAAAAAAAAAAAAAAGGCAATCCTACCTGGACCAACGTATCCATCTCATCCACATTCTCTTGTGATTTAGATATTATCTCTCTGGCTTTTTCCGTACTGTTCTGAATAGCTGTGAACTCTGTTACCATCTTCAGCAGCGTTTCCTGAAGGTAAAACACAGACAAAAAAACATGGCAACATTTAAACGCCAACAATAGAAGTAGAAATTGGCTGTTACAAGAAATGGAAAAGTCGAAACTCGTCTGCTACATTACGGTGCGTTAGAAAATAAATCTCAATCGTGTGATGGTTCAACTAAAGAATCTGTCACAATCTGCTTGAACTCTGACTCACCTAGACAAGTCCATCAATATCTCTATTTTTAAAACGTAAAGACAATTTGTCATTTTAGTAATTACACAAAGTCAATGCAAAAATTTATCTTCGCGTGCCACATAAAATGATGTGGCGGGCCGTATCTGGCTCCCGGGCCTTAGGTTTGAAACCTATGACAAAGGTACATACGTTATCCTTTTTTATCTTATTAGCTTTGAGATTTGAGGAGGTATCCTTGCAAAGGGTAGGGACTACTACATATGCTTACTATATGAAATTAAATAGTGTGCAGGAAAAAAACCTGGAAGAGATCCAAGAAAACCAGCATTCACTTGACTGAAGGTCATGAGAAATTACCTCATTCCTCTGGACTTTGAGGACATTGCCGTTGTTCATATCCCGCACCTTCTCAATTGTACTAGTTGCATTCTGGAGGAAGGACTGCGCGTCGGACAGGTTGGCCGTAAAGCGAGACAAATTCGACTTGAGTGGGGTGAGATGACCTTGTGTAATCAGTGACTTCTTCTCCAACTGACGAATACGCCTTAACACTAAATACAGCCAAGAGGAGAATTGTATTACACTCAATAGATTATATTTCATTGTGCTGCATAATCATTTACAAAATATGCTTGTTTTTATTTTTATCTTTGTTTCTTAACTCAAATAAATATACTTACAATCATGAGCTTCAGTTGACTCTTCAATGGTTAAAGGCCCTTGTGTAGACAAATCAAGACTCCTCATTTTGGTCACAACATTTATCGCTTCATCTGTGTTTCTCCTGACCAACTCGGGGTCCGCTTCCTGGTAAACACTGTACAGCTCCCATTCATGGATCATTTCTGCAGACAAAAACAAAAATATCACAGTGTTATTGTGTGCTGGGGTCATAGATTAAATCTAAGGCTTGGTTTAAAAAAACAATTAAAAATGGATTTTGCATACAGATTATTAGACAATTTAAAAGTTAAATATAAACACAAATAAGACTATTTGATTATGAAACTGTCAATCAAGCAATGTTACCTTCAATGCGCATATTGAGGTCAGTGAGATTTTTGCTGAACTGTTTAGCTAGCATTAGAGTTTGCTGTGTTTCCTCATCAAGCTGGCTCCCCAGACTCTTCACTGTAGTTTCCTATCAATTTAAAAATAAAAACACACAATCAATTTAGGCATTGTGCACTAAGCTAACCTTTTAACCTTATCAATTGTGATTCAAGGGAAATTACTGACCGATTTACTAAGTTTTTTTATGTACGATACGACCTCCCGTGTTGACTCTTCCACTTCCCCAGTCTCTGTTTTTATTTCAGACATTTTGTTTCTCCAGGTATAAAACTGATTCTGAAACACACAAGGACATGCATATTGTCAACCATTCAAAAAATATATATTTTGGGGGGGGATACAGTAATCCCTCGTTTATCGTGGATAATTGGTTCCAAAAACGACCCGCGATAAGTGAAATCCGCCAAGTACGGTCACCAACAAGAAGTACTGGGCAGGCTAACGAGTTAGCGGAAAGATGCTAATTCGCGATTGTGCTAACACGCGAAAAACGGACTTCTAAAGGAATGTAAACGAACATTTGGGGTAATACTACATTGTCCTAAAGGTTAGACACATGTTTCCTCAATTTATAAATGTTATTTTGACTTTTAAATGTTTTTTTATTGGGAAAAAAAAAATCCGCAATGTAGCCGTGATAAACGAAACGCGAAGTAGCGAGGGATCACTGTAATCTGTTTATTTACCTGCAGGTGTTGAGCTGTATAGTTATAATATTTGACTCTATCATTAACCGCAGCTCCGGTAGAAACATTCAACACTCCAACCCTCAAATGGTCCAGTGTTTTGTTGGACAGCCGCAAGTCTCCAATAACATGCCAGATACATTCATCGCAACCTGCAAAGAATTTAGATGTGGTTGATCAAGGTTGAAATTTTTTAAGATGCTGATTTGTAGTTAACTCATCTTACTGATATTGCATGGGTTAACTGTTGCAGCCTCTGGTAGGCACTCTCCTGTGTGCATATCACAGTGACTGCTCTCACAGTCACACTCTGTAAAATAATATAAAAATGCATTACATATAGTACATCATTATGGCTTTTGGCTCAAAGACCAAAATGTTCTACAGCTGTTAGAGATGGAAGGGCGGGGGAAGGAATCCATAAAACTGACTGAGAAGTGAGTTGTTACCATACGTTACCATTGGAGAGTAGCCACAGATCATTTTTCAGTTAAATGGGCTTGAGAACAATTGCACAACTTACTCTTGCAGCCAGAGGGGCTATAATCCCAAAAGCCTGGGAGACACCTCTCACAGTAACGTCCTCCAGCACCCGGGCGGCACAGACAGCTGTGAGTGAGGGAATGGCAGGTGGGACGGAGAGAAGCTGGCCTGCATTCACATCTCTGACAGCCTTGGCAGCTGGAGAAACCCGAGTAACCCTCCTGAAAAAGTATTAGTAAGTATAAAAAACAATGTTAGGACCTAGTAACTCATAGGTGTCAAACCCAAGGCCCGGGGGCCAGATATGGCCCGTCAATTCATTTTATGTGGCCCGCAAAGACAAATTGTCAATACTAAAATTACACTGCAACTAACTCCAGAAATGAAATGATTTACCCTGATTGATTCATTCCCAGCTGCTTCAGGTTTGTCTTACCTCACAGCGGTCACAGAGTCTCCCAGTGACCCCTGGTTTACAGTGACACACTCCTGTCCTGTCATCACATGAAGATGTACCACATTTGTTGCACTCACACTCTGGGAGAGACATGGGACACACAGTATTGTGTTAGAGGTTGTGTAACAAGCATTGTGAAAAGTTTATTTTTGGAACTGCAAAGTCTCAAAGAGAACCTTCACCTAATTAAAACCTGTTTGTGACATATTTATGTTGCTGAAATGAACTGTTTCATTCCAGTTTCTAAATGGGTCTACCTTTACTCAGGTTTATTATTGGAACATCACAAATTTAAATCAAAACATTTATTATGACCAAACCTCTGCAGTCCTTGGCACCGATGGCATCGCCGTAGAAACCTTGAGCACACCTCTCGCAATTCGGCCCAGCGGTGTTACTCCAGCAGTGCTGGCAATGGCCGGTTACATTGTGGCACCAATTAAAAATCAGGTTTGGGTCAGAGTTGCCATTACAGTTACATCGCTTGCAGGAACCACCAATTTTCATTGGCATGCCATAGTAACCCGGTGCACACCTGGATAAAGAAAAATGAAGTTATTACAATAAAGCAAAAATCTCTTCTGTGTATAATTTCTGCAAAATGCAAAATAATTCTCACCTCTCACAGGTATGTCCAGCATAACCCTCTTTGCACTTGCATCTTTGAATGTTACCTTGCCTGTCACAATGGACTGCAAAACTGGCCAAAAAAACAAAATTGTTTCAAATATTACCCACCGCTTAGCAATGTTCAATATTTATATTTTGCAAAAAATACAGACATGCATACTTATTTGAGGGGACAGAGAGAGGGCAGGCACAGGGTTTGCAACTATGGCGTCCAACCTGGCTAGGTGCTAGCATATAACCATCTTCGCACATTTCACAGAAATCACCCACGCTGTGATCGCTGCAATTCTGAAATACAATAAAATAAAAGGCATGTCTCCTTTAAAGTATTCTAATGTGCCTTCATTTAGTAAAATAAATTAAGTTTGTGTCTTTGAAACAAATATGTTAACTTACATGGCAAATTCCCGTGATGTCCTCACAGTGATCCGCATGGCCTTTGCAGTTACAAGGCAAGCATTTGTTTTGTTCACTAAGGAAAAATCCCTTAGCACACACCTAAAGAGTGGAAAAGATTAGCAATTAAAAAATATAGTGGATGAACAATGATTGTTTTGTAATGGGATCAGAGAGATAATTGCCCTCAGACACTGGCAGAGCTAGGCTAAATCTCGATTTAGGTTTTTGATTATTTTTTTTTCAATTAAATTAGACTTCGGGCTCCAAAATTTGGGAATCGCGCTAATCCCAATCCCATTGTATGGTAAGTTTTTTTTTTTTTTATTAAAAAAAGGCGCGTTCGTACGCAGCCGAAGGGGTCATTTGTTACGTTAATTTAGGTCAGGCATGTTGTTGGGCAGCCGAAGGGGTCCATTTGAAAACATGCTAATCATTAGCACAACATATACTTTTATTATGAGGAATCTCAACTCCAATTGTAGATGTTCCATTGTCCACCCAAACATGAAACCTTTTGAATGATTCTTCTAAAAAAAAAAAAACTAACCTAGTGATAAATCACATTTGCGAAACAGTATCTGTTGTTTACCATTTCTAAAGTCACCTAAAGAGTTTGGACCCGGTTAAGGCCTTGGCTCTTTGACCAGAGAATGACGTGTTAAACAGCTGCAGTGCTTACGCTGAAGAGAATGCATGGGAAGGGGGTTGAAGTGCTTATAGGAAATGCAACAGATGGTCAGGAAGCGTAGCTCTGCTCTAACGTGATCTAAATTTTAAGTTTGAGTTTTACGCTCTGCTTTAGCATTGTGTACATCTTTCTATAAGTTGTAGTAGGGATTGGTCATTTGTTTGTCTTTCTCTGACTGTTCTGATGCCAGCATTGTTTTCGGACTTGACATAACCGAGGTCTTTGTGTATGTTGTTGAACTTCCTACTGCTTTTTGTCATTTGATGTTCTTCTTCAGAAGTTTGTTTATTCCGGGCGAGTTCCGCCATATTGTTTTTCTTAATTATCTGTGTTTGTTCAATACTGCTGCTCATGTATACATTTTATGGACTTTTTAGTATACTGTATATAAAGGCAATAATGTTAGATATAAAGGTCACATGTTTTTATTGTTTGGAAATATTAGACATCATTCTCTTGGTGTGACGTTATGTGAATTTGGTGAGCACAGTCAGTATTCATTTCACATCGGTGTGTCCCTCCCACCATGTTCACTCTGGTGGATAACAAAGATGACATTCAGCAAGTCGCCGTCTTTTAGAGAAAGTCACAGTCTTTCAATTGTTCGAACTTCTTTTATAGTCTGTGTCGCTGTGATTCAGCTTCGGTATGCCATGAAGCTGAAAACAGTGTTAAACACAAAAGTTTCAGATTTTTTTTTAATTCTGTTTATCAAATGATAACAGTTTGATTATTAAATGTTATTTTGCATTAATAACCTCCTTCCTGTGATCTGTGGAGGGACACAAATACAAACTTATTCATGGTAACTCCCCTGGAATGTCCTTCAAATGGAAAAAAAAAAAAAAAAATGTCGGGTCATGAGAATGTCACCCTAACTGCTCACAGTCAGTCCGTGGGAGTTGAGCCATGCAGTCAGAAGACTCGGAGACATATGAAAAGTGAATAAATCCTCATCAGGCATGCTGTAAGGAATTCTTTTTCCATATTTGGGAAACAAAGTCACTCTAAAATTCCTGTTTAACTAATGCCTAATATAAAATATGAGTATTGGCATGAAAACAAAACAGTGTAACATTTCATGACAACCTACCGAAAAGAAAATAGTAAAACTGCATTAGTCGGGGTGGGGCAAATGAGACATGGCAGTGGTGAAAGCACTAGAAGATATTGAGGCTTTCAAAGTTTAATCATGCAGGAATCTCCAAAGCAAAACTACACAATTGAAAGTAGTACTAAAATGTACATTTATCAATATCCATCTTGCATGAACTGTCTACACGATGAATACTGTGTCAAAAAATCAATGCTGGCAAACACATGAAGTAAAATCTCTTACTTTCAATGATGTCTGTTGCTTTGTTCCAAATCTGACAGCAGACGATAAAGAGGCAATCCCGGTGAGAATGCCTAAAAGGCAGAGGTAGCAAATAGATTTAGGAGCCATAGCCTATTCTGTTTTGGCTCAGTTGGACTCCCTTCAATCTGTGTCTGTCCGTTAGACAGACAGTGGGAGAGTCTCTGCGTAGCTCCGTTTTTCCACTGCTCCAATGTCTTGATTTGTCACTCTGCCTAGTTCTGGCCCAGGCTGAGTAGAATAAACAAAGTTGTGTGAACTGCCTCCCTTTCTCTCTCTCTCACGTTGCCAGCGCTGAATCTTCTCACTTGGTAAAACTGCCCTCCCCCCACTGCCTGAGTCAGTGTGTCTAAATCACATGCAGATGGAAAGGCAGGAAAAAGGACCGAGGCAGGGGAGAGCAAGAGAAGACACTTGGGAAGTTTCCTATGTTGACTATACGTACTGTATAGATAGATAGATAGATAGATAGATAGATAGATAGATAGATAGATAGATAGACAGACAGACAGACAGACAGACAGACAGACAGACAGACAGACAGACAGACAGATAGATAGATAGATAGATAGATAGATAGATAGATAGATAGATAGATAGATAGATAGATAGATAGATAGATAGATAGATAGATAGATAGATAGATAGATAGATAGATAGCAGAGTGGATTTATAAAAGACATATTGATGAATTGAGCGCAACCCAATAGGCTTCTAGAAAATGCTGCCACTCACAACGGTGCCACAAACTCTTTCCAATTTAATTGAATAATTTTGACTTGGCCCCGTAATTGGCTGGCGACCAGTTCAGGGTGTGGTCCGTTTTTCGCCTATAGTGAGCTGGGATCCAGCACCCCCGAGACCCTGTACAGAATAAGCAGTGATGAGAATGGATGGGATTTATACTGACATCTATTGGTGACATCTGTTAGCACACATCACTACACGTATACAGTGATCCCTCGCTACTTCGCGTTTCGTTTATCGCGGCTTCACTACATTGCGGATATTTTGTCCAAATTAAAAAATTATTTAGAAGTCAAAATAAAACTTCTAAATTGAGGAAACGTGTCTAACCTTTAGGACAATGTAGTATTGCTCCAAATGTTCGTTTACATTTCTTTAGAAGTCCGTTTTTGCGTGTTAGCACGATCGCGAATTAACATCTTTCCGCTAACTCGTTAGCCTGCCCAGTACTTCTTGTTGGTGACCGTACTTCGCGGATTTCCCTTATCGCGGGTTGTTTTTGGAACCAATTATCCGCGATTAACGAGGATTACTGTATACTGTATTTATGGTTTTTATGTAGTAGCGTGCGTGCGTGTGCGCGTATGCGCGTGCGTGTGCGTGCGTTTGAATCTCTATAAATCAGGAGGGGAAATTTCCCGACTTTTCCAGTAGTACTTGAAGGCAACATTGCCTCATAGCAAGTGACACTCCCCAGATACTTCATCAGGTGTGATTGTACATTAAACCATGGACTATGCTCACCAAGGACGAGTGCTGCGCTCCGATACATTTTTATAATTGCTTCGGAATATTAAATTGACTTGTGGTGAATCATGAGAGAGACCCCGATTGGAATATGTACTCAAAATGAATTGCTATGATTGACTGCGAACATGGATATCCAAGCGAGGTTTTCAGTTTGTTGGGAGAGTTGTCTCACATATTTTAAGAAATCTAGTCCAAGTGGAATTAAGAAAGAGGACGAGAAAAAAGTAGTTGTTGTCTTTGAAAACCCTGGCGCTGTCCAAAGAAACCAACCCATGCCAAATTTGATAAACCACAAAGTTAATATCAAGGATCGTTATGTCGCACTTTATAACTACTCTGCTCGTACCGCGGAGGACTTAAGCTTCAACGCAGGTGACCTTTTGGAAGTTCTGAATAAAAATACCCAAGACTGGTGGTTTGCAAAAGGGCTCATTGGATTTTCGGCGTCGAAAGAAGGCTATATCCCCGCAAATTATGTGGCGCCGGTGGAGAGTATCAACGCAGAACCGTAAGTAGTGATGGTGCCGCCCTAAGCAGTCATGTTCTCCATTTCCTGAATTGCAAAGTATAATCAGACTTTGTTTTATTCTTGTTTTTAATGTTAATGTATTATGTATAAACATAGTATGCCCGTACCATCTACTTTTTTGACCAATACTAAAGGTAATCTTTAAAAAAACGCTTTTAATATTTATTTTAGGCAATGTTATCAGCCTAGTTGGTCATTGTCAAAAGTTAATATTTTACTTGTCAAGACGTCGGGATCAGGTTTTCTTACGCGTCCCTTGGCATATTACTCCAAAAGAATCATTACCTAAATAATATGACGTCAATTTTAAAAGTACAGATGCAAAGATAGGAATTTAAGCGACTGGCAGATCTGGAGCAGCTTTGATTGACGAAAAGGTGTACACAGGTTTATCCTGTTTTGTTTACATGTTAAAAGTAGTTTTGGTCGCTCAAGGATTATGACGTCATGTTTCTTTGTCTGTAAACGAAGACCGAAAGTAAAAATAAGATTTGCAATATTTAGATTATATTAAGATTTTGTAATATACAAACGTATGCTTAAAGTGAAAAAACTCACAGGTTGGCCTATAGATATGTTTATATTTCATTTTCAACCTATCTAGGTGTTCGTAATTGTAACCCTGTGAATGCAGTATGGAATACAATAAATCAATCAGCAAAATACTTTATTTACTTTATTTTGTGTAGTTCTATTGATAACTATTTTTATTTTGAATGGGCTATTTGCTACATTCAAACAATGTGTCTTTTCTTCTTCTTCTTCTTCTACTTCTTCTTTTTTTTTCCTTCTTCTTATTATTATTATTGTTATTATTATCATTATTCCGGTACACATTCACTGTGAAATATTGGTGACTCCGTAAAAAATATTTATGTATCAAGCTGGTCCCCAATACATTTAAAACACAGATGTCAAACTCAAGTTGTTGGGAGCAAGAAAGATGAAATTATTCACAAACACAAGCACTTCAAGAGATTCTGCATTGATAATTGTCAAGAAAAAAAAAAAGACAACTGAGCAGCTATTTAAACCATTTATGTTTTGCCAACTTTACTTTGTCTGAATAACTTATTTTCTGTTTTCACGTTAATGTGTAGCTGGTATTTTCCGGAGACAAAAAGGGCGGATGCAGAAAAGTTGTTGTTAACAGGAGAGAATCAAGAAGGAGCCTTCCTAATCAGAAACTGTGAAACCCAACCAGGGGAGCTCTCCCTCTCAGGTAAGTAACAAGTGATTGGACTAAGTTAACCCAGGAGACTTAAGATGTTTTGATCAAGTTTTGTCATTCAGTGTTGGACCGTGGGAAGGTGAAGCATTACAAACTAAAAAAAACAGAAGAAGGTCTTTACTATATCTCAAGGACCAAAGTATTTGACACGTTAAAGAAGTTAGTGCAGCACTATTCCATACGAGCAGATGGGCTATGTGTGTCTCTGGGACAACCATGTAAAAAGGTCAGAATACAAAATTTTAGCTAGTTAAGTGCTAATATTGAACACTGCATAATAAATTGAAAATGTCTGTTTGTATAGATTGAGGCTCCACAGACAAATGGTCTATCCTATAACACTGTGGACCAATGGGAGATTGACCGCAATTCCATCAAGCTCCTACATAAACTAGGAGCAGGTCAGTTTGGAGAGGTTTACGAGGGCCTATGGAATGACACAACAGCCGTTGCTGTGAAGACCCTAAAACCTGGTCAGTCACCAACAGTAGGCTAATTATTACCAGCCTTCAGAGAAAGATTGAGAAAACATGACTTCGGGTTTTGTATTTCTTATACTTTTGTCTCATATATATGTATATATTCAAGGTACCATGGATGCAGTTGATTTTCTCAGAGAAGCTCAAATCCTGAAGAAACTGAGGCATCCCAAGCTAATCCAACTTTATGCTGTCTGCACCATGGAACAACCCATCTATATAATCACTGAGCTGATGAAGAATGGCAGCTTGCTCGAATACCTCCAAAGTATGTTATTTTTAAAAATCATATTATATGTTTAACTTGGGCGTTCCGATACTTGCCGGAGTCGTGCGCAATGTTCGGCGACTAGAATGTATAGTCACGCTTTCGACGAATCATTAATCGCAAGGGAGTGCGAGAGAGGAAGTCCGCCACCGTTTATACCCAAAGTGGTCTTAAAACGAATAAATATCATGAAGTCGGTTGTATGTCTTCTGTATATCTGGCTTCTTAAATTAATATCTTTGCTGAATTGAAAATCCGACATGAGGAAGAGGGTTGAGTAAAATTCTGACAGGGGCAGAAATTCCCATATTTTTGGTGGAACATAAACGCATCACAACATACGCTATGCTAGCAGGCTCCATGCTAATAATAATAATAATAATAATAATAATAATAATAATAATAATAATAATGTACAACTTCCACCCAATGACTTTTACTTTTGTCTAAATAATTTCAGAGGACAAGGGTATCAAACTACAGCTCACTGACCAGATTGAGATGGCTGCTCAGGTGGCATCTGGTATGGCTTTTCTGGAGTTGCAGAATTACATTCACAGAGATCTAGCTGCCAGGAATGTGCTGGTTGGAGAAAACAACATATGCAAGGTGGCCGATTTTGGTCTCGCCAGGGTCTTTCAGGTATGCGTATTGTCAAATAATCTAGTATTGATGTTTTTGGACTGTGTAAGAAATTTTTGTGAGTATTTTGATTTGTGCAATTCAATTTGGGTTTTGTATCTAGAATGAAAACGTGTATGAGGCAAAAGAAGGTACCAAATTCCCAGTGAAATGGACTGCTCCTGAAGCCATCCTACGCAGCTCATTCACAATCAAATCTGACGTTTGGTCATTTGGTATTCTGTTGTACGAGATCATGACATTTGGTAAAATGCCATACCCAGGTAAGAACAGGTTTAAAAAAAAAAAAAGACACCATATCAACTTGTTTCTTTTTTTGTTGTTAGCTCTGACAATTTGTTCTTGTTTTTGTTCAGACATGTCAAACTACCAGGTTGTCCAACAAGTTCCCCAAGGCTACAGAATGCCACGTCCAACCAAATGCCCCCAAATCATGTATGACATAATGATGACATGCTGGAAAGAGAATGAACAGGACCGGCCCACATTTGAGACCTTGCAGTGGAAGTTGGAGGACTTCTTTGACCTGCGTGCGACTTCCTACGATGACACTGCAAAATATTAGCACAATGAGCTGAGAACTCAATAATACATTTAAAAGAAAATCACTTGAATCCATACATACATTGGATATGTATTTTGAAATTTCCTTAGTTAAATTTAGAACCTGATTGACTTTGGATGTAATACTGTGACACCCTGGGAGGAAGCTGTCGCTGTAGTCCTCCTGGTTTTGTGTTTTGACAGCCGAACGGGTTCTGCTTTCAGCAAAGAAGTAAATATAGTCTACAAATATCTCGATGAACCAGTTGTACTTGCAATTCAACTTAACTGCATTCTTTCCACTTTGTGACCTGCTGTTCTTTTAACAATACATGACAATGAGTGAATCATACTTACAACATCATACCTCAGCTGATTGCATGCAATCTTAATTCTTGAAGATTCATGTACGGTAACTGTAGTCTTTTTAAACATACAATTAGAAAACACGTTTCTTGTTGTCAACTTTTGTGTGTCTGGATATCAGTGGGTGTCATTCCTTTGCTGTACTGAGCAACCTGAGTATTCTTTTCCTAGTTTCACTCTATGGTATTGTATAT
This sequence comes from Syngnathus scovelli, assembly GCF_024217435.2. NCBI lineage: Eukaryota > Metazoa > Chordata > Actinopteri > Syngnathiformes > Syngnathidae > Syngnathus > Syngnathus scovelli. The sequence continues at coordinate 6,535,301 of NC_090866.1, read as the reverse complement.
GATTTGCAAATATAATTGTGTATCATTTTAACAAAGTAGATTAGTGGACCGCGTAGGTAATTTTGTACAGTTTAACAAAGGTTTAATATCATGAAGTGATTATATATTAAACTATTGTTTAGATAATCTTACTGAATTTTATGTTGAGTAAAATAAGTTAATTAAATAAAATTCTGAAATAGCTATGTTTCTCTATATTGATTTTTCTTAGGAAATGAAAGCTCTTTCGGATGCTCATGAATTCAAGAATGTCTTCTTTCTATATAATTAGACATAAGAATTGAAATTTTTTTCACAAGTAAAACTAAAAATATAAAAAAGATTTTTTATGAGCATATTACAATGAAGAAAAACATATAGACACTGTGGACATGCTTTGTTGATTAAATAGTGATATGTTAAAAAGCCGTTTTCCTCTACACATTATTTTAAATGGGAGAACTTCCACAATCGACTACTTTTTTGCCCCGCTGTTCCATCTGCAACCGAAAGGTGGCAGTATTGCTGTTTAATACATACCAACCCGCCGTATCTCTCCAAAGACGAAGAAGACGCAGGCGCCCGCAAATGTGCTATTTACACTAAAGATTGTGAAATAGAAAGAACATCATATTGAATGTAGTAAACCAGCCGATGCTGCTTTACTGTTGACTTTAGCAGTTTAGTGAGCTTTAAGACCATTTAAGATCATTTCACCGTCAGTGACACTTGAGTTATCTTATTGTGTGTCACGGTTTTCATTGTGACTGATTCTGCACATTTCCTGAACGTTTTACAGCTTCAGCTACGATGACAGAATTTTTCAGTTTGCTGGATAGTGATGTTATTGGTTTTGACTTAGACCATACTCTCTGTCGCTATCATCTGAAGGAGACCTCCAAGGTGAGTATGGTAAACGCATGCTCCGAGCTGCATTACATGACGCCGCACATCGCAGTGGATAAGCTCTCCATTGCAGTGGAAGCGTTTGATTTGTAACTAAAATACGTATGCATAATGCAAGTGCTTTGGATGTGTTTAAAGTTTGAATGTATTTGCAGCCTACAAATGGCACGTCTTGATTTCCATCGACAATTTTGAAAAAAAAAAAAGTGTGGACACAATTAATTTGAAACGCATACATTAATTCAACGGTAAAATAAATAAATGACATTTTTTTATGTTTGATTTTATGTCTAGATAATGTATTTGCTGTGTCGCTATTTGTGTAATAGCGCACTTCCTGCACTGGTGGTTTTTTTTTGTGTGTGTGTGTCGTGACATTCGCTCTCTAAATGAGGCCATTCTTCACAATTTTGAAAATATTGAATTTAAGGATATCATTTTAGAACTTATCACTGCTAGAACTTAACACTGCTACAATGTTAAGTAGTCAGTATACTGCTTTTATAAGTGTAATTTTACCATCCCTTCAAATTAACTATATATATATATATTTATTTAATGTATATTTTGCTTCTGAGTAATGTGATAATTATCTGTTTTTGCAGCTGATCTACGAGAGCTTTGCCAGGTATCTGGTGGAACATAAAGGCTACGATAAGGACCTATTAAACCTAACGCCTGCTACTTGGGATTTTTGGTAAGTTGGAGAAGTGACAAAAATTAAATTTGGAACCTGGATAAACATCTTAAATAAAAGTTGAGTAAGTGTGTCAACAGTTGTCAACATTGAACATATTGTTATTGTATTTTTTGCTAATTAATTTTCTGGTTGTTCTTTCACATTATACTTGAAATGGATTTTTCGTTGTTAAATGACAAGGTTCATTAATCATAATTTGATTTTTTTTCACCCAGCACTACTGTTTGCGTAGTCCTCATTACTACTTTTTGTTCTTTTGCTGCACTACAAATTATTAATGATGCTATAAATGAGTTATTTATGTTGTGTGTTCAAATTTTCCAAATGTAAACAAACATTTTTATAATTTTATTTAAATGGGCATTTAATGGTTCATTTTTTGTCCAGTTTTAAGGGCCTTGTGGTAGACCTTGAAGATGGAAACTTAGTGAAGCTTTCTGAAGATGGAACAGTATTGAGGTACGCTTTTACTCAGTGAAACAACTTCCAAAAATATCTCATCATTTATGTTAGACCTTTACAGGCTAGTTCTTTGAAATGACTTTTAACGTTGTTACCAAAATACTGCAATGCTTTCCTTGATTAGAGCAACACATGGAACAACTGACCTGAGCACAGAAGAGATCATTAAACATTATGGTCCAAAAAGGGAGTGGAAGCACTTTAACAGCCTCAATACCTCTTTTGCAAGATCTGGTAATTTTCCACGACTTTGCTTGTTGTGTTGCATAATCTGTTTAGTTAAATTGGCCTTATTTGCTATATTTCACTATATCATTTTTAGTTTTATTAATTCACAACTACTCTATTTTGGATTATGCAGCTAAATACTATTTATACGACAACTACTTTGATCTACCTGGTGCCCTCCTTTGTGCCAGAATTGTGGACATGTTGCACAAGGTAATATTTCATTAAAACTGTACTGTATGTAGTTTTATGTAATTGTTGAAATTATAACGGGGAAAAATATAACATGTTTATATTTTGTGAACAGCGTGGTAATGAAGTGAATTCCGACTTTTGGAAAGACATGGTAGCTGCCATTGACTACAATTACAACACATCGGCGTTTCGAGGTATGGAATTTATTCTAATTCAGCATATCTTTTTATATTATTGCATCTTTAAACTTTCATTTATTTGTATTTATTTCTACTGTTTGTTAAGACAAGCAAACTCTGTATCGTGATTATTTCTTTTTGTCTTTTCAGAGGATGCAGGGACTTATTTCCCCAATGTTAAGAGGGACCCAGGCCGTTATTTGCAGACTTGCTCCGAGTCCGTAAAGACTTGGCTCAGTAGCATGAAGAATGCAGGGAAAGTCCTCCTCCTTATTACAAGCTCCCACAGTGACTACTGCAGGCTTATCTGTGAGCACATCCTTGGGTATGGTTTCTCTCATAAACATTCAAAGATCCCCCACTTCAATAGAAAACACGCATTCTACCACTCACTGTTGTTTCTTTCATGTTGCAGGAAGGACTTTGAAGAGCTTTTTGATATCATAATCACAAATGCCCTCAAGCCTGGTTTCTTCTCTTTAAAACCACAACAGAGGTCCTTCAAAAATCTTGGTGAGCGCTGTCACACAGTCACCAAATAAATGAATACCGTATTTTGCGGACTATAAGGCGCACCTAAAAAACGAAAATTTTCTCAAAAGCCGACAGTGCGCCGTATATATGGACTAAATTCCTAAATTTAAACTGGCCCGAAGCATTGTGTCATGAAATCAATCATAAGTGGCCCGCTGAAGACTATAAATCATGAATCAAAAAGACTATGGATCATTATTTTGTGATTATAAAGTAATTTGTTGCGTCTGAAGTTGAAATAAAAAAGATAAAATGGAGAATGATTTGATTTGGATTAAAAAATCTGACATGATGCATTAATGGTGCGCCTTATAGTCCGGTGCGCCTTATATACGGACACCGTTTTAAAATGGGCCATTCATTGAAGGTGCAACTTATAGTCCGGAAAATACGGTATATAAATACCCACAGACGCGCACACATACACAATTAAATCTTTTTTTAATTTTATTTTTATATATAATATATATATATATATATATATATATATATATATATATATATATATATATATATATATAGTATATGTGGATTAATTCTTCCTTCTATTCCAGTGAATGATGTCGAGGAAAGTGAAGATATGCCATCATTGGACAAACCTGGTTGGTACTCCCAAGGCAACTGGATGCACCTCCATGAATTGCTTAAAACCATGACAGGAAAAGCAGACCCCAAGGTATTAACTCCACCTTGCATATTGCAGAAAGTGTTTTTAATGGTGATATTCCCAACAATGTGTTCAAAACTATTTTGGATGTTGAGTTGAAGTTACTAAAGGTGAATTTGAGTTTTGACATACACATTTAAATCAGTGAGTGTTGCCTGCAGCTCAATTTATGAAATTGGAATGTGACGTGTTTGGACTTGTTTGTTATCTCTTTGGCAGAGTGCAAACTGGTCATTTTTTTTGACTAGCCGTCGTGTGCCTCTAATCACTTTCTCTGAAGGCAAATGTTCTTTCATGTTACCTTTTTTTGCTCACCTTGTAGGTTGTGTATTTTGGAGATAGCATGAGGTCGGATATGTTCCCTGCCAGCAGCTTTGGAAAGTGGGAAACAGTGATGATTGTGGAGGAAATGGAGGGGGAAGGTGTGCCCAAAAGTGATGCAGCAAAGTCAAATGAGGCTCAGGTAGAGCCACAAGAGAAAAAGGGCAAGTTTGAGGTAAGGCTCATGTCATTGTCTGGAAATGAAGAGTTAAATCAATTGAAAAATGGAATACGCTCTGCATTGTGTCTCAACAGGAAAGCATGAAGTCACCTTCTACAAAGTCCAACCAGTGGGGTTCCTACTTTGTTGATGTACATAGAAGTGGTGGTGAGGATGAGGATATCCAGAAATTGACCTGGTGCTGCCACTGTATTCACAAATACAGCACGATGGCCATCCCGAGCGTTGAGCACATAGCAGGTAAGTCCCACCGAAAAAGAAAAGCCACAAACCGTAATCGGTGTCAAACATGAGGCCCGGGGGGCCAGATATGGCCCGTCACATCATTTTATGCAGCCCGTGGTAGCCTGCACATATGATCATATTTTCAAATGTATTTCTTCTTCATAGATCTTCCTTTGGATTACAAGTTTCCCAGGTTTTCTCCTGATAAGCCATGCACAAACGGATACTTCCCGAGGCCGCCCGATTCGTTGCTAAAGAGATGCAAAAGTCTCACCTGAAAAGCAAGTATAACAAAAAGACTTATCCTTTCTTTATCCCTGTGGTCTGTGCCTCCACGCCAACCTGACGTTTGCCCCATTCAACCCCAAATCATTTGGAGAGCACAAATTAGCCTCATTACTGAATCGTTCAGAAAACTTGTTGAATGTAATGTCAGATACACGATCTGTAATCAGGCCTGTCTTTGGATATTGTTTTGTGGTTTAGAATACATGTGAGATTACAACATAGTACGGATGTGTGTCTGAGTACAGTGGTACCTTGACTTACGAGTTCCACTTGTAATGCAAATCATATATCAAATAGTCTTTCACCGTCGAGTAATGGTCTGCTAAAAACAAACCAGAAACTGTAGCTTCTTTGTCCGCCATGTTTGTTTACACTGAAATTATGTTTAATTGGGAGGTATTAGGAAATTTTTTGTCCGGCGTAAGAATATTCATGAATGAAATTGGTTTGTGTCTGATGTTTTGCCTCTTGTTGTTTACGGTACATTCAAAACTGTGATACCCGTGACCTCTTTTCATTTTGTGGGGGTCTCTCGTCCAAAGTAGACGGACGATAATTTCTATCTACCGGGTGAATCAGGTTTAAGGTGCAGTATTATTGATGTTTTTTTTTTTGCAGGGGCATAAAGAATGTAAGCCTGTGAGTATTGTTGAATTTCCATCTGCATGTGTTGCTCCATTATTTGTGTCCTAATTGTTTCAAGGCTTTCCAACTACTATGCTAGTTTTGGTAGTCTGTCTTGGGCATTTTGCATTTGCACTGTGTTAACATTTCGGTAGCAATATTTATTGTATGAACTGTCATTAGGCCTACAAACACACACATAAGAGCTTGCAAATAATTGGCCTAACATTGGCTCGTATCTCGAAAAATATGTCAAGGAACCACTGTATGTATGAAGTAGCCTAATTAGTTGTGAAAAATGTTATGTATTAAATAGGATAATTCTTTTAATTTCTTCTGTTAGATTATTTTAACGATTGTAAATGTCTGTATTAAATGGTAATACACCCAGATGTGAATACCTCAATGACGTGTTCCCTTACGCACAGCACAGGGTGTTTGCAAGTGCTTTGTTTTGTGCCATCGCTCTTATTTTGGAGTATTCTTAAAAGTAATGCTTCGGTGTGTGAATTTTTCGTAAATTCTCAAAATAAGGTGTAAGTCTGTTGCCTTTGAAAGTTTTGTGGATGTAAATCTTAAGGTCATAAAGTGTCATTAAAAGGATGTACAATGGTGTTTCAATAAAAGGTATTGAATTAAAAAAAGAAATATTATTTACTGTATTCTGTTCATTATATTATATTGTTATCTTTGTATAATAGGTGTGTATCATGTGAGATACTGTATATCTACGCATTAGTTGTATCTGGTGCAATTTTTTTTTCCATTAATTACTTTTAATAGTTGGTTGTAGAAGTTCTACTTCGCGGATCTTCGTTTTTCACGGGTGGCTCGTTGCATAAGTGTGAATGACATCTGCCCTCATGTTCGTACTTAATTCCATTGCATAAGGCAAGGGTGTCAAACTTATTTTTCTCACGGGCCGCATTATAGTCATAGTTTGCTTCAAAGGACCATTAAAATTGTCAATCCAAATAAATGTATGAACGTCTCATATTGTATATATAGTATAGGCTACACAACAAACTGAGGAATAACTAGTTTTCAAAACAGACTAATAAAAACGGTTCAAATATTTCGAAATGAAAAATTTAAATCAAATATTTAAAAATCAAAATTATGAATGGTAATAAAAATTGCTAACAATATCCCTATTTTTTTATAAGTGAAAACAATTTAAAATTTTGGAATTGACATGAATTTGATACACAATTTGTCTTCGCGGGCCACCTAAGATGACGTAGCAGGCCGTATCTAGCCCCCCGGGCATTGACTTTGACACCTGTTGCATAAGGTGCAATACTCAGGTAAACATATAATTTAGATCCACATTCTCAAAACCTTTTCTGAAACCGCCACCACGTCAGACATTTTGAATCAGTACAAGAGTTTGTATCCGCTGGGTCGGGGGGCGCTGAAGAACCCAAGGTCTCCCCTTCCCCCGCCCCTTTTTTTTTTCAACTACACTTAGGAGCATTTTGTTCCTTCCTCGCCCTTACATTCCTTTGTACTGCTCTTAGTCCATAAACCTCCTTCTTCACCTTGACATCGCTGGATGAAATGATTTGAAATGACAAGAATAAACTTGATGAACATTTCCTCCGACAGGTAAGGTGAACGCAAACGCATTCCTTCAGAGCTTTAATTTGGAGGAACAAGGCTACTTTTGTATGATCGTTTAGGATATTATTGCCATTAGAGAGACGTGCTGGCGTTCATTCCAGTTTTCCACGGAGGACTCCAGAATCAACCATATCGATGGTTAAGTTTTCTTGCAAACGTACAAAATAGACCCCCTGGGTCGCGACGAACTATCCCACTTCCTTATGTGCATGGGGGACATCAGTATATTAATATTACATTGTAAAAACGGAATAAATAAATTCGTTGTCGCCATTGTACTTTCAAGTGCTAAGATAAAACTGCAAAAAAATGTGACTAATAATTAAATCCTAGTAATAATTATTCAAAATGGTTTTAAGTGAATGTAGATGTTTGTTTTATTATACGTATAATTAATTATTATTATTCAGCCACTCATCCGTTTTATGAACTGCTTATTCTTACGATTCATATTTATGCCAAAACAACTCACTGTTTAATTAAATATATGTATGTAGTATGTTTTATTATTTTTTTATATAAAATATATGTTAGCAAACGAAGGTTGTGGGGTAATTTTTTTTTTTTTACATTTTTAAATCATGATTTATTTGAAATATTTTATTTGCACATCACTGCTAGTGTGGGCGGCGTGATGAATCACTGCCTCACAGTGCAGAGGTCATGGATTGGATTGCGGGCTTCCTGTATGCAATTTGTATGTTTTCCTAGTGCCTGCGTGGATTTTCTCCAGGTACTCCCTTAACATTCCAAAAACATGCATGGTAGTTGAACTGAGCACTCTAAATTGTGTGTGGGTCCAGCACACACAATTTATTTAACTATATTGTTTTTTTTAAAGCAGGCAAATAGCTTAACTTATGATATGTGATGGAAAAACTAAGGGACAGAATACATCTAGGCATTAGAAAATTGTTTTTCAGTTTTCTAGTTTTCCAGCTGGCTATTGCCAAGAGCTCTGCTAAGCTCATGGAATTTACTCACTTGAAAACAGAGGGCTGACTAATAATTCTGTGAAGCACAGCAGTTTGCTTCTGCTGAACAGAGTCATGTTACTTCAGACTTATCTGGTCATACCTCGATCAATATTTGTCTTATGATGAATATGATAATCGATTTGGGGAACACAACATCGACAGACGGCCGGTTCGTGGCAAGTTTTGTGCTCAATAATGGGTTATTTCTGTTGGAAAGGCTCAGTTGTCAACAGCTGTATCACATTATTCCGAGAATGTGGAGCTTTTTTTGTGCAGAGTATGACTTCTTCCAATCTTTTCCCTCTCTCAGCTAAACTCCTTCGGCAATGTCGCAGCCCCCTGTCTGATGAGACGATGAGAACCCACACTCGTGGGGCCCCGACAGTCTTCCTCTTAAGTCTGCTGCTGCTGCTCAGGCTGCCTCCGACTGCAACGGACCCAAGTGGTGGAATCCCCTTCATGGGAGGCAACTACAATGGCCACCCAATGCTGTATTTCGATCGGGCAGACATAGAAGAGCTTCAGATGGCAGCCGGAAGCACTCATAGGGAGATGGCTAGAAGAATTCGCCAAGCTGGGGAAGCCATGCTTGAACACCCAGAAGAGTACCTGCCACCTTGGAGCCCGGTAGAATTCAGTGCCCGATGGAATGAGGTTTATGGAAACAACCTGGGTGTGCTGTCCATGTTCTGCTTGCTGTACCCACACAGAGCTGGAGCACTGGATCTTGTCAAAGACTACATGGAGAGGATGGCAGCTCAGCCTAGTTGGTACATTTTCATCATCTTTATTTATTTAATTTATTGGATTTGTGGGTTGTTGGTTTTTTTTGGGTGTGTCAGTGTATTATGCTTTTAATCCTGGGGTGTCAAACTTATTTTTGTTGCAGGCTGCGTCATAGTCATAGTTTGCGTCAAAGGGCCATTAAAATTGTCAACCCAATTAAATGTATGAACGTCTTATAATGTATATATAGTATAGGCTACACAACAAACTGATGAATAACTAGTTTTCAAAACAGAGACTAATAAAAACGGTTCTAATATTTCGAAATGAAAAATTGAAATCAAATATTTAAAAATCAAAATTATTTTAAAAATTGCTAACAATATCTCTTTTTTTTAAAGTGAAAACAATTGGAAATTTTGGAATTAACATGAATTTAATACACAATTTGTCTTCGCGAGCCATCTTAGATGACGTAGCGGGTCGTATCTGGCCCCCGGGCCTTGACTTTGACACTTGTGTTTTAGTCATTTATTTATTACACAATGTATGAATGTCAAATGGAGTGCTTTTATCAACACCACTGTATTCAAAGCACTTCACAAAGTCTATTCACACACCCATTCATAGCCACACTGTGTTCTGACAGCGTGTACCCGTCTGAATCTGATATGGCAAAAACGTTGTGTTGGGAAACTCCGAATGTTATTAAGATGTGTTGTTGGGTTAGTCAATCGAGCCGTATAAGGCAGATAGTGAACAGATGTGTTTAGGGGAAGGGGGGGGTAGCTCAGTCAAAGATCGCAGTACAAACACAATGAAACGTCAACAAATAACTTTTGTTAAAATTTGTCTTAAAACGTAATTTTTGTCGTAAGCTGCATAGTTTTCTTCAGAGGGCTATTATGACTGTCAACATCTAATATTATATATAGTATAAGCTACACAACAAACTGATGAATACCTAGCTTTGAAATCAGAGACTAGTAAAAACTGTGATTAATAGTAATAGAAATTGCAAGAAATATCTGTAGTTTTTAAAAGTGAAGACAATTTGCAATTTTAGTATTGACACAAAAAATGGAAATGTGTTTCACAGCTGTTTGCAAAAGCCTGTTCCCATCAGTGATAGGAAATGAAACTTACAGATGTGAATCATGTGATTATGAATAGTCCCTTGCAGTATAATGGAAGTCACAAATACTCCTTAAGAAAGTGATTGATTGCTGTGTTGATGAAAAAAAAATCTCTTCTGTCCTGTAGGTTGGTAAAAGACGCCCCCTGGGATGAAGTTCCTGTGGCACACTCCTTGGTTGGGTTTGCCACAGCTTATGATTTCCTGTTTGAATACTTGAACAAGGATCAGCAGGAGCGATTTCTCCAGGTGATCGGCAAGATATCTCATCTTATGTATGAGAAATCCTATAGCCGTGGTTGGGGATTTCAATACCTACACAATCATCAGCCAACTAATTGTGTGGCTTTGCTCACAGGAAGCCTGGTTTATATGACTCAAGGTTAGTAGGAATGTGTTTATGTCTCTTTAGCATACAGGATTTAAAAGTGGCAAAAAAAAAAAACTTACCTGTCTACGCCTAATTCATGTATGTGGTCCGTGAAAACAAATTGTGCATCCACTTTATGTGTCGATACTAGAATTCAAAATTGTCTGTACTTTTAAAAAAATAGAGATATTGCCAGCAATTTTAATTATTATTCATTTTTTAAAATATTTGAACAGTTACTAGTCTCTGATTTCAAAATTATTTATATCATATATTACAAATTACAAATTGTGCATCCACTTTGTGTCAATACTAGAATTCAAAATTGTCTTTACTTTTACAAAAAAATAGATATTGCCAGCAATTTTAATTATTATTCTTTTTTTAAATATTTGGACAGTCTCTGATTTCAAAATTAGTTATGTTATATAACATAATATATATGTATATATATATATAATATATATATATATATATATATATAAACGTTCTGCAAACTCTTATTCTCTCACATATTTAATGTAGTTGGAAAAATAACAGGAAAAGTACTTCTTTGGGATTTCAAAGGTTTAATATTTACAGAAAACAAATACTGCCGAAAAGCAAAGCAAATATAACACTGTGTCGATGTACATGCAAGACCCAATTGAAGGTGAAATTCACAGTTTAATGTTAGGCTCCAAAGGCTTTTTGTTCAAATAGCTTTTTGTTCAAATTGCTTTTTTTTTTTTCAAGGTTATCTACAGGAGGCTTACCTGTGGACAAAGCAGGTCCTGTCCATCATGGAGAAATCTATGGTTCTTCTTCATGATGTCACAGACGGATCCCTGTATGAGGGAGTGGCCTATGGGACCTATACAACGCGCTCTCTGTTCCAGTACATGTTTCTGGTGCAGCGACACTTTTCCATTAGCCACTTTGATCACCCTTGGCTTCTAAAACATTTCAGTTTCCTATACAGGACCATCCTTCCTGGTAATTTCCGCACCGTCATTTTGTTGCTTAGTTTTCAACCTGTGTTGTTGTATCATGCACATCAAACTTGTATAATCTCCATTTTATTTTATTTTAGGATTTCAGAGAACTGTTGCCATTGCTGATTCCAACTACAACTGGTTTTACGGACCAGAAAGTCAGTTGGTCTTCTTGGACCGTTTTGTAATGCGTAATGGAAGTGGGAACTGGCTGGCCAATCTGATTCATCAAAACAGAGTGACAGACGGAATTGGACAAGTTGGCAAAGGCCAGCGATGGTGTACTCTCCACACAGAATTTATCTGGTGAGCTTTGGAATGTGTGCGTGTGTGTGTGTGTGTGTCTTTACTTTTAAAAAATAGAGATATTGCCAGCAATTTGAATTATCATTCTTCTTTTTTTTTATATTTGAACAATTACTAGTCTCTGATTTCAAAATCAGTTATTTTTTATATATATATATATATATATATATATATATATATATATATATATATATATATATATATATATATATATATATATTTTTAATTTATTTATTTATTTATATTTATATATATGATAATTTATCTATATCTATATATATATATATATATATATATATATAATTTTTTTAGATGTATTTTTTTTAATTATTTATTTATTTCAAATCTTTTTTTAACCTCTCATTTTCAATTGTATTTTTTTTTTTTTTTTCCAGGTATGACCCAGGCCTTATTCCGAGGCCTCCATCAGATTTTGGAACTTCTCAGCTACATTATTTTGAAGACTGGGGTGTGGTGACCTATGGCAGTGCTTTACCTACTGGCACAAACCGCTCCTTTCTGTCTTTCAAATCAGGGAAGCTGGGGGGACGTGCAATTTTTGATATTGTTCACCAGAACAAATATAAAGAATGGATCAAAGGTTGGAGGAACTTCAATGCTGGCCATGAACACCCTGATCAGAACACTTTCACCTTTGTGCCCAATGGATTTCCATTCATCACTGAGGCACTGTATGGACCCAAATATACTTTGTTGAATAATGCAGTATTATTTGGTCCAGCCCTCACAGGAACTTGTTTTAAGCCATGGGCTGGCCAGGTAACAGAAGCCTGTGACTCAAAATGGCTGAAATACAAGATGGGGCCTGCTGCTGATGCTCATGGCAAAATAGAAGCAGCCATGGAGAAACAAGGAATGGTTTTCATTCGCGGGGAAGGACATTCTGCTTATAATCCAGACCTGAAAATCCGAAGCTTCCAAAGAAATGTTCTCCTCCTTCACCCACAACTTTTACTTCTGGTGGACCATATCTATTTGGAACCCGATAGTCCATCCAGGGCTATGAGCACGTTCTTTCACAATACTGAACTGCCATTCAAGGATATAAAAGAAGATGGAATTTATGGAGCATTTATATCTCATGGAACAGACAAATATAAAATGTTCTGGATGGATGACACAGGTCACAGTAAGCGAGGGATAGTAGGCTACTGGGCTTATCCACGAGGGTATCCATATAACGGCTCTAATTATGTGAACGTGACAATTCCGTTAAGATATCCTCACACCCGAGTAGCTTACATTTTCTTTGGACCCGAGGTGACTCTCATGAACTTCAACCTACGTGGTGATGACCAGAGAGTGGATATTCACCTGACCACTAAGGATCACACTTATACAGTTTATCTACTGACCGGAGAAGTTGTCAGTAAACCGATTTTTGCCATGGTGATGATGGACCAGAAGAAGATTGTGTTTGAGAAAAAACCTACTCCAACAGACAGCTCACCTGTGGAGGTTGAGGAATATGTCAATATGATGGAGGACAATCTCCAGCATGTCAAGCCAGTTTTTCAGCAGATGGAGCGTCACATTCTCGGAAAGGTATTAAATACCGACAGCTTTCGTAAGACGGCAGAACGCCTGCTCCAGTTCTCTGATAAAAAGAAAACAGAGGAGGTCATTGAGAAGATGTTCACATTGTCGAAGAAACAGGGAAAGGATAAGATGGGAAAGAAAATGAACCTCGGGGAGAAACTTTCCGAGACTCTACCTGACATTTTTACGCAGATTGAGTTAAGCGAAAAGAAAGTACGTCAGAGGACATCTAAGCGTGTATATGAGGACAGTCCAGAAGAGGGAGATACAGACTCGCAAGCTTTTATAGAATATGCGGACAGCCATAAAAACAAAAAGGGGGGCTTTGTGAAAGGCCGAAAATTCAAAGAAGTACATATGTCGGTGACAGCTGGAAGTGAACGCACCTCTAGCACGGCCTCTTCAATAAGATTGTTTCTTCTCTTGAACACTGCCACTTTCTTTTTTCTACTAGCTGTTTTATTGACTCGCTTTCACAGGGGTCGAAGCATTTACACCCAGAGATGTTTTTATACCATCCTTATGATTGACTGCTTGATCTTACTGTACCTTTACTCATCCTGCTCTCAAATACAGTGTTAACATCATGTGATTGTTCTGCTTTAAATCTGATTCTCAACATATGTCAACTGTCTCTTCACTTGAAGAATAACGGGCATAATTCATGAATTGATTAAGAATTGGCGATTCTAAAATCTGAAAGTGTGTGGTCTAAAGAACAAAAGTGGTGTTGATGAGGTGAAGTTACTTCCATGCAGAGCATCTCCTCAGGGCACCATTATTCTACTCAGTACAATGACATGGAAAGAAATCACTTTGACAATCATAGATAATAAAAAAAAAGATAAAACAATTGATCCCACGACTTCCAGCCTGCCTTGTCCCTCTCCTTCTCCTTTCCTGATTAGTGGAATACAGGACTGTCTCAGAAAATTAGAATATTCTGATAAAGTTTTTTATTTTCTGTAATGCAATAAAAAAAAAAGCCATACATTCTGGATTCATTACAAGTCAGCTGAAATATTGCAAGCCTTTTATTAATTTATTTTTGTTTTTTTAATTGCATTACAGAAAATAAAGAACTTCATCACAATATTCTAATTTTCTGAGACAGTCCTGTATGTTTCAAAACAAGTGTGTATGAAATAGCATCCATCACTCCATTATTAGAACTACTTATCCTTAAGAGTCCCATATTATCATGTTATTTATCTTTTTATTCGTCCACGTGTCTGTTTGTTTATTTATTAATTAATTAATTTGTTTGTTTATTCATTCATTCAATGTGAGAATCCTCCTACGCGACTAAAAACTCCGATCCACTAGATGGCGATAACAAACCATTCAATATTGTTTTACCGTCCATTAGTGAAGACCAAACAAGACAGTTGGGTAAGATGGGTGCACGGGTCGTCCGAATGTTCCGAAATTTCAATTTAGAAAACAGGGTTGTGCGAGAAATCTCCAAAGAAAAGCCGCGATCTGCACCAAGGCACAAGCTCACTCACCCGACCACTACTGATCCCGGTGAAGGTAAGCGTATTAAGGTTTACTGGTTTGAGGTCGTCGTGTTTTCTGTTTATGTGAAACTGAGAACGTGTCATTCGTTGTCAGCTGAGATTTCATCGGGTGCTGTCCACCAGAAGAACGACCCTTTATTGTTAAATTTGAAGTCGGTGTATGTGGAGTCGAAAGATAAAGCTGCAAGTCCCGTTAAGGTCAGTACTATTACTTGAACGTGTTGGCAAAAGCTGAATAACTTTTCGACCTTCATAAAATACTTTCATACCTCTTGAACTACAAAGTTAAACCTGTGTTGTCAATATCACTGATGACCGATATAAGATGCCAATATACAGTAATCCCTCGTTTATCGCGGATAATTGGTTCCAAAAACCACCCATGATAAGTGAAATCCGCGAAGTACTATCACCAACAAGAAGTACTGGGCAGGCTAACGAGTTAGCGGAAAGATGCTAATTCGAGATGGTGCTAAAAAGGACTTTTAAAGGAATGTAAACGAACATTTGGAGCAATACTACATTGTCCTAAAGGTTAGACACATGTTTCCTCAATTCAGAAGTTTTATTTTGACTTTTAAATAGTTTTTTAATTTGGAAAAAACATCCATGATGTAGTGAAGCCGCGATAAACGAAACGCGAAGTAGCGAGGGGATCACTGTATAAACAATTGATAAATGCATGCAATGTTTACTTATTTAATTCTCCATATGTCCATTCATTCAGATTGTCTTTCTGTTTTCAGTCACTAAAGGAAGTGTCTGTGGATGGACAATCAAAGACCCGTCCGATGAAGTTCACTCTTCCTGGCCTAGCAAATGTGGAAAACATTCCTCACGGCAAACTGACCCTCACAGAGGCTCTCAAGGCTCTTAGCAGCCATCAGAATCAGCCTCAAACATGGACATCACAGAGAATTTCAGAAGAATATTCTCTGAACTTGGAAGAGACTAAATCTTTGCTTGAGTTTTTCGTTCCCTTTCAAATTCAGATTATCCCACCGCAGATTTCAAATGTTAAACAATTGAAGGCCTCATAGGAGTGGATCATGAACAAAATTGATTTGGAACAAGTTTGTGTTCAACTAGGACGTTGAACTTGAATATTTATTTGAATTATTTTGATTACCCTGTATACATCTTTTTCTGTAAAACACCTTGACACAGATGTGTCTTGTGAGACAAAAATTATGAATTGAACAAAGTACTATTGCAATAGTGTGCAAAAATTATATAATAGTCACATTGACATGAAATAAAAATAAACCTCTGATGTCGAATAACTCCATTACAGTGTGGTATCGTAACATGGTGAAACTTGATTTTGT
Source organism: Syngnathus scovelli (assembly GCF_024217435.2). NCBI lineage: Eukaryota > Metazoa > Chordata > Actinopteri > Syngnathiformes > Syngnathidae > Syngnathus > Syngnathus scovelli. The sequence continues at coordinate 6,519,293 of NC_090866.1, read as the reverse complement.
TTTCAGATGGCTCACAAACTGATTTTTTTTTTTACACAAAAATGAATGTAAATGTTGCAGGCAATTTTATTGTTTATTAAAACTGACAAAATAAAGAAAAGATCAAATTAGGGGGAAGGTAACAAAATACAAAAAAAAGTTTTTAAAAATAATGAAAACTCAATGAAACTACATTTAATTTCAATAAATATTAAAAACTGTTGTAATGTAAACAGCAAAGACAAAGTCTTCTAATGTTCCCTTTCAAATTAAGATGCGACCTTCCAAGACTGACAAATTTTATAACATGTCTCTGTTTAATTCTCTGTTCGCATTTAAGATTAATTCCATAGTTTCAGCATTTTAATATACTGTATTTTATTAAGAAGCGTAGTAGGCGTAAGAGAAAGTAGGAGGGCGACAGAGAAGAATTACACATGTAGTGCAAGAAGAAGAAGAGGAGGAGGCAACCTCTGGGTAGCAGATCTTGAAGCTTGTGAAGAGGATGGACAATTGAAGTTGCGGAGGCCTTAACAAAAAAGGCTTTGCCACGGCTCGCGGAGATGTCTTCTGTAAAGTCTCGGCAAAACTGGTGCGGTTCATTTAAGCGATGGATGATCGTTTAGGTGTTTTAACATCTGCCTGCTGTTCGTTTGCTGGGAGTGGGAAGATGAGCTGCTGAAGAACCCCGACGCTTTGCACGTTTCTTCCTTGGCTTCGACATGGCAGAATTTATCAGGTCAGTGGAAGATCATTTATATGTGCAGGCTTAATTGGTTCCCACAGTCTTTTGATTTAATTACTTTGTTGTCGTCTTGATCCCGCAAAAAAAAAAAAACGTGAAGTGGTATCTCTTAAATCGTGAAACTTCTCTTCTAGGTACGTGACATTTTTTAATAAGCAAAACCAGCTGGAATAAAAGAAGAAAACAGTGTTTTGTCAATATGTTAAGAATAAAAGAAGTTATAAGACAAAAATGACCGTTCGTTTTCCTATCCAAAACAATAGAAGGACCTTTTACTGATTGTGCGAAGCGGTGAGTGCCTGTTTAGTGTCAAGCATAGAAATAAAATCTAATAAAATCAAATAAAAATAAATCAAATCTATCCTTGCAGTGCTTATTTTGCAACGGATTCCCCGATCATTGCTCGCTCCTCTGTCTACTGCTTGATTTGACGCATCAGCCTGACTACGTCACAGAAGGAAGCGATCTCAATTTCTCCATCGGAAATCATTGTATCGTTTAAAATGTATTTTAAAAAAAAAACCTATCAATTGGCACTAAAATTTACATGCTAAATCAGTGGTTCTAAATGAAAACTGATTTTTTAATTGAAATTGCTTTTTTGTTAACTCTGCATTTCTGTGTATGTTGTAGGGTCGCAACAATGAAGACATGTTGTCTTGAGCTTGGACCACTTGCCTCCATAGTGTTATGTGCTCACCAGTGATGATGCCTGCTCCCCTTGAGGACGACGAGTTCACACCTCTGCTGCTCCTCCTCCTCTACTGGCAGGGGACACCAGTCTCTGCTGCCTCATTATGGGCCACCTGAAGCTTTCCGCAACGCTGAGAGACAACATCCTCATGGCGAACGATTCCCTTGGCTCCCAGGTGCCTCCAAATCCTAAGCCAACAACCGTGACCCCAGAGATCTTTAACGGCATTAGTCTATCCCTGCAGGTTTTCTTTTGCTTTGTTATGGTCGGAATTTTGCTGTTTGCTCTATTAGGGAACATGGTGGTGTGCCTGATGGTCTACCAGAGATCATCCATGCGCTCGGCTATTAACCTTCTCTTAGCGAGCCTTGCGTTTGCAGATATGATGCTTGCCATTCTCAACATGCCATTTACGCTAGTTACTGTCATGACTACTGACTGGATTTTTGGGGATGTTTTCTGTCGGATTTCAGCCATGTTCTTTTGGCTTTTTTTAATGGAAGGAGTGGCTGTTCTGCTTATAATAAGCATAGACCGCTTTCTCATTATTGTCCAGAAGCAAGATAAGCTGAGTCCACAGAGTGCCAAAGTACTTATACTAGTCACATGGGGAGTTGCTTTTTTTTTCTCCTTTCCTTTAGCTATTGGTTCCCCTCGCCTACAGATCCCCCCAAGGGCGCCTCAGTGTGTTTTTGGCTATAGCGCTCAACCAGAATACCATGCTTATGTATTGATTTTAATGCTAGTCTTCTTCTTTATACCCTTCATGGTCATGTTGTATACATTCATGGGAATTCTAAACACCATCCGTCACAACACAGCTCGTATCCATAGCCACCCGGACAGCACGTGCCTGAGCCAAGCCAGCAAACTAGGCTTGCTGAGTCTGCAGAAACCCTTTCAGATGAACATTGACGTGAGTTTTAAGACACGTGCCTTTGCCACCATTCTCATCCTCTTCTCAGCGTTTACAGTGTGCTGGGCACCGTTCACTGCCTACAGTCTCGTATCGACGTTCAGTGATGACTTCTACTACAAAGACAGTTTTTTTCAAGTCAGCACATGGATGTTATGGTTGTGCTACTTAAAATCAGCCCTCAATCCTATTATTTACTACTGGAGAATCAAAAAATTTCGCGATGCTTGTCTTGATCTCATACCAAAGTACTTCAAATTTCTTCCTCAGCTGCCGGGCAACACAAAGAGGCGTATACAACCAAGCGCTGTTTATGTTTGCGAAGGGCATCGGACTGTGGTATAAGAAAATTCCACATTAATCGATGTTATTTGAGCTACAGCCACACTAAACGGTACATTTTAGCCTAGCTAGCTAGCTAACGTGACCTATCAAATAGTTACTGCTGATGATTTGGCCACCTTGTGGTTGTCGGGTGTCGTTGCTAACTATTATCCAGTTGTGTGTGTGTGTATTTTATCCAAAATTAACCATAAATGAAAAATGAGAATAGCTACATAAATGGAAGTTCATGTGTAATAACTACACTGATTTACAGGCACAGTGTACTTTACAAGTGTGATGGTAGATGAAACTTGCTGCTGCCGTAAGCAGGAAGACGAGACAAAATAAAGATTAAATATGAAGATTAAATATTAAAGTTTGAAAATCTGCCTACTATGGTGCCAAAATAATATGTGAATAGTGTGGTGAAGTGTAGTTATTGAATTGGGATTAAAAATGATTATTTTTAATTACACACAAATGACATATTTGGAAAATTTTATGTTGATGGCCTATTCCACATAGAGCATTTAGTACTTGAAAGTTCCAATGAGTATCCCTTCCACAATTTAGTTTTGGCTTTGAATGACCACTGACAGGAAGCATGCCATGTTTTTTGCCTTATTACAGTTACTGTATATAATAACCTATACCCTCAGACTGCAGTAAAATGAAATACAGTAATCCCTCGTTTATCGCGGATAATTGGTTCCAAAAACCACCCGTGATAAGTGAAATCCGCGAAGTACGGTCACCAACAAGAAGTACTGGGCAGGCTAACGAGTTAGCGGAAAGAAGCTAATTCACGATCATGCTAACACGCGAAAACCTCTAAAGGAATGTAAATGAACATTTGGAGCAATCCTACATTGTCCTAAAGGTTAGACACGTATTTCCTCAATTTAGAAGTTTTATTTTGACTTTTAAATGTTTTTATAATTTGAAAAAAAAAATCTGTGATGTAGTGAAGCCGCGATAAAGGAAACGCAAAGTACCGAGGGATCACTATACTTCTAATACGAATTGCGTGATGCATTTAATAAGTGTTGTACTTTGTTTTTGATATTTTATTAAGAAGGCAGGCTGTTATTAGGTTTGAACTGGCCTTACATTTTGAAGTTCGGTGTCATATGAAACAAATAGCATTGAGTTTAACTGCATAGAACAGACTTTGTCTAAGGTGAATATTGCCGTTTTTATGGCTCTCTTTGGACCTCCTACACACTTTTCTTTTTTTAACTGCCTTTAGATGTGCCTGTTTAGTCTGAACGCTGCTCTATCTCATGGTGAGACTGTGCAATTGTACTGTACATTACTGTACTGTTGATTGTAATAAAGAAATGTACATTTCTACGTTGGTAAATTGTACTAAAAGAATCGGTTGTTCACTTCTGTCGTCTTACAGTGTAAGGGGGTGTCAAACTCTTTTTTTTTCATGGGCCGCATTGTAGTCATAGCTTCTTTTGGAGGGCCATTATGACTGTCAACCCAAATAAATGTATGAGCGCCTCATATTATATACAGTAAAAGCTATAAAACAAACTGACAAATAACTCGTTTTCAAATCAGACGAGTAAAAACTGGTCAAATATTAAAATACTATTATTAAAAGTGAAGACAATTTGCAATTCTAGTAATGACACGAATTTGATGCACAATTTGTCTTCGCGGGCCACATAAAATCATGAGGCGGGCCGTATCTGGCCCCCGGGCCTTGAGTTTGACACCTGTGTCTTACACTCACAGGGATAATAAACTAGGGTTTATTTTGTTTTCTCCTCTAATTTCTACAATTTTGGCCTGATTCAACTCGTTGCAACTTAAAAATTCCAAAGTGCCAAAAAAATCACTTTTTTTTTTTTTGTCCCATTTATTATCTGTAGGCGTTCAACATTCCACACTTTACATAAGGATTTTCACATTTTACATCGCTTCGGTAAGGATTTTCAACGTTGTCAAGATTGCCACGTCCCACAAATTCTAGCTTTTCCCCCTTAAAAGACCCACAAAATTTTGAGACAGAGATACCGCGTCCTTGTTTGGCGAAATCCAAAACATCTCAATTTTCCCCACCCCACTTTTCTCCCTTACGCATTTTCTTTCCAAGGCTATAATTGGACAACTCCCCCATCTGTCTGCGACTGCTATCACCATTTCCAGTGTCTCCCTCCTTCCCAACAGCAGCAGCAGCACGGCGCTGTTTCTGTGAGGAACAACACAATTTGAAACATACAACACCGGTCGGCTCCGTATGGAAAGCACCGTCGGTGCTAAAGCGAATTACTCGGCTTTAGATTGACAACCAAGGCTGCAGCATGCTCTCCGTGTTCACCTCTTTGCCGTGGATTATATTTTACCTTCATTTATGTGTTTTAGTAAACCTCGGGGACGCACTAACGGCAAAGGAAGGTAAGTTTTAAGTTGTTACTTTTAATCGCATTCATCGTCTGGCCGGAGAATCGGAAACGCGTCGCACACCATAATATATTATATTCTGTCTTTCTATGGATTTGATGAAAAATGCAGATGTTTAATTCAATCATAAGGTTGGTGTGTGGGAAGATTAACGCCGTCTGCCCCTGCACGGCTAATTTCCGGTGTTTTTTTTTTTTTTTTTTTTTTTTAGTCACTGCAAATAATAGTCTAAATTAAAGTGAATAAGTTAACAGGTTATTCTAACAATCGTTATTGTTAATCAAGGTGATGTTAGCGAATCGATGGTTTTAGCATGCGTGTTGCAAGCGAGTGGTCCATTTAAGGGGGTTTTCCTCCGAGGAGTCTGTCTGCTGTATGGCATTCCTTTCTTGCCTTGGATTTTGAAAGGGACTCGCAGCAGGCTCGGGTTCATACAGGTATTAAGGCCATGAAAAGCTACATGTGATTATAATAAAATGACACATACAAAATTAAGCAGTCGATCAAGGCAAGGCAGGATACGATCAATCAGGGATGGCTCGAATTATTTTCTCTCTCCTAGGCTAAAGGGGGGCTTCACCGATAAATAGGGCTGCAGAGAAAATAATTCACAAATATATTTTAAAATAGCAAATAAATGCTGAAGGGACTCAACTCACTTGTTCATGCAACCTTAAAAATTTGGAGTCATACATACTAGGAAATAAACGGATAGTTTGTTTTCACTCAAAAAATTAGTTTTTGATTAAATGTATTAGTTTAGTTTATTTTTTCAAAGTCATTCATATACTAATGCGCCGAAAGAGTGGCATGGCTCAGGTGGCCAGTTCTCTTGAGTAAATTTATTGTTTATTTTCTTCAAAAATTAGTAAAGTTTTCACAAATCTCCTTGTAAGAATTGCTGAGTGCAAAATCTAGTAAATATGACTCAATTGTTTTTTTACAGCATAGCCTTTACTTGAAAAAAAATGTCTTATCTTCTGCATAGTGTACGTACCTACCTCAATTGCTCCTAGTGATATGTAACCACCTGCTTCTTGGTCCTTTTAGTGGTTCTGTTGGACACCAAGGCACAGCAAACAGAACTGGAGTGGATTTCCTATCCTCCCAATGGGGTAAGTGTGCACATTCTGACTTGTAACATTATAAATTGGTATTAAGAGCGAAAAGTCATTTTTCAATATGCATTCTAAGCTTAGCTATTATTATTATTATTATTATTATTATTATTATTATTATTATTATTATTACACCAACATTCCAAATGGGCACACATTTATTATTTTGTTATTGTCAAGTTATTGTTTTCCAGGGTAAAAGCAGATATTTGCAAATGATTTGCTTTGATTCAACACCAAAATAATAAGTCTGTTTACATGTAGGACTACAAAAACTGAAAAATAAATTAAAAAATATATAAAGAAGAAAAATATTTTCTGTTGAATAATTTATTAATTGTTGCACCTCCATTATTTATTATTTTTTTTAGTGGGAAGAGATCAGCGGCTTGGATGAGAGCTACACACCCATTCGCACATACCAGGTCTGCAAAGTCATGGAGCCCAATCAGAATAACTGGCTTCGGACTAACTGGATCGCAAAGGGCAATGCGCAAAGAATTTTTGTGGAACTAAAATTTACCTTAAGGGATTGTAATAGTTTACCTGGTATGGTGGGAACGTGCAAGGAGACATTCAACCTGTATTACCAGGAAACCGATTCGGAGGTGGGTAAGAATATGCAAGAGACCCAGTATGTTAAAATTGACACAATTGCAGCAGATGAAAGCTTCACTCAGGGCGATCTCGGTGAGAGGAAGATGAAACTCAACACTGAAGTGCGCATAATTGGCCCTCTATCCAGGCAGGGCTTTTACCTAGCCTTTCAAGATGTAGGGGCGTGCATTGCCCTGGTCTCTGTCAAAGTCTATTACAAGAAGTGCTGGTCCATCATCGAGAACCTGGCCATATTTCCAGACACCACGACAGGATCGGAATTCTCCTCCCTAGTGGAGGTCGAGGGAATATGTGTTAGCGATGCGGAGGAAGAGGCTGATAACTCTCCCAAGATGCACTGCAGTGCTGAAGGGGAATGGCTTGTGCCTATTGGGAAATGCATATGCAAAGCAGGATTTCATCAGAAAGGAGACGCATGTGAACGTGAGTTGATTTCGTTTTCTTTTCATAATCAGGGAGAGATGTAAGCACACAGTTAAATCCCCATGTTGTTCTGACTTTTTCTTGTTTTGTTTCTTTTGATCAACAGCGTGTGGGCGTGGGTACTACAAAAGTTCCTCCCAGGACCTACTGTGTTCTCGGTGCCCCTTGCACAGCTTTACTGAGAACGAGGGCTCCCGGCGCTGTGAATGTGATGACGGCTATTACAGAGCATTCACTGACCCTCCTTTCTTCGCTTGCACAAGTAAGTCTGCCCTGGTTGTTGTTCGGCATACGTAAAGGAAATGAACGTGGCTGAAAATACAGCATTAGGTTCCGAATGTAACAGCGATACGACCTTGCACTCTCCTTCTACAACATACGTGTCCAAACCCAAGGCCCGGGGGCCAGATACGGCCCGCCATATCATTTTATTTGGCCCGTGAAGACAAAATTTTGCATCGAATTAGTGTCATTACTAAAATGACATTAAATTGTCTTCAAAAAATTAAAACATTGCTAGCAATTTTATTACCATTCGTCTTTTTAAAATATTTGAAAAAAAATACTGTAAAATATATACTTTAATAATAATTATAATACTTTAATCTAAAATAATCTCACACTGATTTCTTGGATGTCTACTCCTGATAGGACCTCCTTCGGCCCGCCATATCATTTTATTTGGCCTGCGAAGACAACATTTTGCATCGAATTTGTGTCATAACTAAAATGTCAAATTGTCTTAAAAAAATAAAAACATCGCCTGCAATTTTTATTACCATTGGTCTTTTTTAAAATATTCGAAAAAAAAATACTCTAAAATATATACTTTAATAATAATTATAATACTTTAATCTAAAATAATCTCACACTGACTTCTTGGATGTATACTCCTGATAGGACCTCCTTCAAAAACACCGCTAGCAATTTTTATTAGCATTCGTCTTTTTAAAATTTTTGAAAAAAAATACATCCATATACTTTAATAATAATTATAATACTTTAATCTAAAATAATCTCACACTGATGTCTTGGACGTCTACTCCTGATAGGACCTCCTTCGGCGCCACAGAATCTAGTCTACAACATCAACCAGACAACTCTTACCCTGGAGTGGAGTCCACCGGTCGACACTGGTGGCCGCAATGATGTCACATACAGGGTTCGGTGCCAGCATTGTAACTGGGAAACTGAAGAGTGTAAACCGTGTGGGCCAAATGTCGCCTACTTCCCTGAACAGTCTCAATTAGTAGACACTTACGTAACGATCGTTGATCTCTTGGCCCATGCAAACTACACTTTTGAGGTGGAGGCTGTCAATGGAGTGTCTGAGCTAAGCCGCACGCAAAGGCTGTTTGCTACAGTTCGTATCGCCACTGGACAAGCAGGTAAGGACTGATATTTAATCATTTGATCATTTCTTATTTGGTGTAAAAACAGACCAAGAGGATCTAGGAACAAAATCATGTTCTTCTTTCAGCTGCACCATCACTGGTCAGTGAGGTCATCAAGGAGAAAGTGCAGCAGCGCAGCGTCCAGCTTTCATGGCAGGAGCCCCGACAACTCAATGGGGCCATAACAGAATATGAAATCAAATACTATAAAAAAGTAGGTCAATTTTTCCTCTTTATTTATATTGTACTTCATATTTCTGTAAATACTGTGGCAATTCGAATGGAGTAGCAAGTTGGCCATAAAAAAAAAAAAAGAAAGACGAATTATTAATGCTTTGGGTCGAGTCTACTAACTATAAACATACGAGAGAAAAAAGATGAACACACTTAACAAAAGGTACTACAGAACGTTAGCACAAACATAAAAATACATTTTTTCAATTGTTGCCATGACGCATTAGAAAAAAAAATATATCCCCCAATTTTTGTCTGGAATATGTCATGAATATGGTGTATGTAAATGTTGGGTTATTTGGTTCCTGTTTATTTGTTTTAGTTCCTATGTTACCCGAAGGCACTGTCACTGGCACCACTCATGATTCCACGCCCCTCTCAGTTGAGCCCCCCACGCCACATCCGGGATCAAAGTGTGTAACTTGAAAAACCTTTGAAATGGAAAATAGAAAAATCTAAAAGTGGGGAAAAAAACGATTTGAAACAACAACAACAAAAAAATGATTTGAAACTGAAAAATAAGATGTGAATCTGAAAATATAAAACATGCAGCTGAAAAAATAAGACCTCAAATGTCAAAATGTAGATGGTAGTGAAAATAAGATATTTAAAATAAAATATTTGTAATATTATTATTATTAACATAATATTTTAAATGGATTGATGGATCGTGTTGAACGGATGGCCACCCAACAACTTCACAGTTTATGAAATATTCTCTTTATTTTTATTTTTTTGTTATCATATTTTTGAGCACCATGGAATTGACTGAATCCTAATTAAAAGCTTTGAAAATAAAGATTGAAAAATATCGTTTAATGAAGCTAAAAACTGAAACATAGAAGAATCTTTTGAGTTCATATTTTTATACGTGAATTTACACTGTACATTACTGCTCGGATCTTAATTTTATATTTTGTCTGACCGAATTCGAAAATGTTTGATTTTATTCTCATTTTACCAGGATCAGAAGGACCGAACCTATTCTACAGTAAGGGCCAAATCCACATCAGCAACTGTCAACAATCTGAAGCCCAGTACAGCCTATGTTTTCCAAATAAGAGCCTTCACACAGAAAGGATATGAAACTTTTGGGCCCAGATTAGAAATAACAACAAAGGAAGATGCAACCGGTAAGGTCTACCATTGCACACTTTATTTCCGCTGTGTCATCAAATATGTGCATTTCCTCATTTATCCTTTGTGGAAAAAAAAGTTAACTCTGAGCATTTCTATTTTTCTGCATGTTTGTTTGTTTGTGCGTGTCCCTCTTATCAGCTGCAATTGTCTCCAGCGAGCAGAACCCTGTCATCATCATAGCAGTGGTAGCAGTGGCAGGAACCATAATCCTGGTGTTCATGGTGTTTGGCTTTATCATCGGGAGAAGGTATGCTCTCTCGAGCTCCACTGACTCGCCACTTTTGTGAGTCGGATTGGCTTTTCTGTCATTCACAATTCTTGTAGTCACTTCACATACACACACACACATACAGTAATCCCTCGTTTATCGCGAATAATTGGTTCCAAAAGCCACCCGCGATAAGTGAAATCCGCGAAGTACAATCACCAACAAGAAGTACTGGGCAGGCTAACGAGTTAGCGGAAAGATGCTAACTCACGATTGTGCTAAAATGGACTTCTAAAGGAATGTAAACAAACATTTGGAGCAATACTACATTGTCCTAAAGGTTAGACACATGTTTCCTCAATTTAGAAGTTTTATTTTGACTTTTAAATTGTTTTTTAATTTGAAAAAAAAATCTGCGATGTAGTGAAGCCGCGATAAATGAAACGCGAAGTAGCGAGGGATGACTGTGTATATATTTGTGTGTGTGTGTGTGTGTGTGTGTGTGTGTGTATATATATATATATATATATATATATATATATATATATATATATATATATATGTGTGTGTGTATGTATGTGTATATATATGTATGTATATATAGATATATATGTGTATATGTATGTATATATAGATATATATAGATATTACAGTGCGATGCATGCGTGCAAAATATGCAGCATGAGAATATATCTTACACAGCCGTGTTGAAAATGTGGGCCAGCACACTCAAAAACTGCAGCAACGATTCCCTCCTTGCACTGAAATGACCCAGATGCAAGGAAATGCAGAGTTGATTCACGTTTTGTCCCAGATAATATGGCAAGACTCTGTCTCGTGAATGCTTCCAAGTCATCCCATTCAAAAGCTCTAAAGTTGCATTACTGAAAATACATTATGTCTTGATAACTTTTGTGTATGGCATTTTAAGAATGTTTATGAACATTGGTTAGTCTGATGGCCTTTCATTTTGCTACACCTCACAAGCAGTTAGTCACAACAGTGCCGGTTTGCACTAGCCCTTCAGACGTGATCTTTAATAAAAATCAGCCATGCAATGTGTCTCATAAATTATTCTGTGCATGGACTTCTGTCTGTAGTTTGTACTTTCATCTTAATCCTGGGTGCACCAAGTTAGAAGATCAGCTTCCTCATTGGTTTGTGTGAGCAATTAAGTTTGCACCACTTTTTAAACACGCAAACATTTTTTAAATTGGGCCCAAGAGTGGATTTTTTTTTTTTTAATGAAGTATTTATGATGGCAATCTTGGCAGTTCTTTTTTTTTTTACATGGGCGTAATTATTTTCAAATATAAATTCATCGGAGACCCACCAACGTCTCTTAATGAGTTGTATTGAGTTGTACATCTTCTAAAATACAGTACGAATTATTATTTGCTGCATTGACATTGATGTAATTAAATATGTTTATTTATTCTCTGCAATATCTGATGGCGCCCTTCTCTTCTTATTCTACTGCAGGCACTGCGGATACAGTAAAGCGGATCAAGAGGGAGACGAGGAGCTTTACTTTCAATGTGAGTGCATAAACGGTACTTGTCCATAAAAAAATAATGTTCCCAGGAGGGTATGAAACCTAACAAAACATATAAAGCCAGACAGTTTAAAGAAGAGTGTGTGTGGACAGGTTCCTTGGTTTTAAGTGCTGCTTCTCAGCAAAGTTTTTTTTTTTTAAACACTGATACACCACCCACTAATGAAAGCCCTGGAGACACCACTTCAGAAAGCCTCCCCAAAAGCAAAGTGCTGATTTGAGAAAGAAAGGACTACGCCACTGCCATAGGTGATCTGATGTTACTGCTAAATCCAATATTCTTATTCAGTTAAATTTCCAGGCACCAAAACATATATTGACCCTGCAACCAATGACGACTCAAACAGAGCTGTTCATCAATTTGCCAAGGAGCTGGATGCATCCTACGTTCAAATTGAACAGGTTATTGGAGCAGGTGAGTCCTCCCATCGGATGGATGGATGGATGGCTGGATGGATGGAAACCATATACCGTAATTTTCGGACTATAAGCCGCACCGGACGACAGTGATCCCTCGCTACTTCACGTTTCGTTTATCGCGGCTTCACTACATCGCAGATTTTTTTTACAAATTAAAAAAAAACACATTTAAAAGTCAAAATAAAGCTTCTAAATTGAGGAAACGTGTCTAACCTTTAGGACAATGTAGTATTGCTCCAAATGTTCATTTACATTCCTTTAGAAGTCCATTTTCGCGTGTTAGCACGATCGCAAATTAGCATCTTTCCGCTATCTCGTTAGCCTGCCTAGTACTTCTTGTTGGTGACCGTACTTTGCGGATTTCACTTATCGCGGGTGGTTTTTTGGAACCAATTATCCACGATAAACGAGGGATTACTGTATAAACCGCACCAGCTAAAATTCGTGATTCAAGGTTCAAAATTTGCACAAAAAAAAAGTCGCGGCTTATAGTCCGAAATTTACGGTAATCAAGATGAGTCACAAATTACTGGTCCTTTATTTTAAACCCATATTCCATGCCATACAGGACAATTCGGGGAGGTATGCAGTGGACGGCTAAAAGTACCTGGAAAGCGGGACGCTGCAGTCGCCATCAAAACATTAAAAGTGGGTCATACAGAGAAGCAGAAAAAAGACTTCCTGTGTGAGGCCATCATTATGGGACAGTTTTACCACCCCAATGTTGTCCATCTTGAGGGAGTGGTAACAAGAGGTAACGTGTGAAATGCTGCCTTACACTCATTATTATTATTACTCATTATTTCATTCAATCAATTTTTGGGTTGGTTATAATTTGGTTCAAATTAACAATTTATTGGGTTAAATTTAAGTAAATTTTATTTTTTGTATGTTCTTTTGTGCCAAGCAATGTACGGACTGTAATCTTTCTGCAGGAAAACCAGTGATGATTGTTTCAGAGTTCATGGAGAATGGCTCATTAGATGCCTTCCTAAGAGTGAGTATCATGAGTATCTCAAATTCCCAGGAAGGAATAATAATTGCTTGTTTTTCTCTGCATAGATACACGACGGTCAGTTCACAGTCATTCAGTTGGTCGGGATGCTACGGGGCGTAGCAGCAGGGATGAGATATCTTGCCGATATGGGTTACGTCCATCGAAGTCTGGCCGCTCAAAAGATCCTTGTCAACAGCAATCATGTGTGTAAAGTGTCTGACTTTGGCCTCTACAGGATAATAAATGATGATCCTGAATCTGTCTACTCAACCACCGTAAGTCAATTTAAGCAATTGCCAGTCGTCAGTAGTCTTGTGATGCATTCAAGTGCCTCATCAGTTACAAAAAAAAAAAAAATGCTAGTCATTAACTCATTCACTACCATTGACGACTATAGACGTCAATTTGTAACTGGGCTGGCAGTGAATAAGTTAGATGTTGTGAAGACACACAGGCAGTTAGGGGTTAGCGAGGACTATGCAGAAGATACTTAAAAGGCGATGTGCTGTGACGACCTCCAACGGGGAAAGTTAAAAAGAAAATATCTTTCAGCATTCATATCTCGTTGGAAAATTGTCACTCAACTATATTCTTCTGAACAGGGTGGAAAAATATCAGTACGATGGACTGCTCCAGAAGCTGTCCAGTTCCATAAATTCACCTCTGCAAGTGATGTGTGGAGTTATGGTGTTGTCATGTGGGAGGTCATGTCCTTTGGAGATAGACCATACTGGGACATGTCTAATCAAGATGTAAGTAGCTCTGCAGTCAGGTCGGGATTGTAAATGAGAATCTGGCCGTGTAACAGAAGCTCAAGGCAGTTTTCAATCTCCAGGTCATAAAAGCTCTAGAGGAGAGCTACCGTCTTCCAGCGCCCATAGACTGTTCCCCGGGCTTGCATCAGCTTATGTTGGATTGTTGGAAGAAAGACAGAGGAGAGCGTCCCAAGTTTGATCAGATAGTCAGTATTCTTGACAAGATGATCCGGAACCCCAACACACTGAAGACACCAGTTGGAACTTCTACAAGGTGAAGAACATCAAATTATTTTCATCACATTTTTAGTAACTATTGGAGTCTTATGAATTTGTTGCTTATCCCACAGACCATTTAGTCAACGCTCCACTAATCAGAGCATACCCAACTCGGTGGAAGACTGGTTGATATCCATCAAGATGGAGCGGTACAGAGACAACCTTACAGCAGCTGGCTACACTTCCCTGGAATCTGTGGCCAGAATGTCAACTGAGTAAGTAGACCAAGAGTCACCAATCTTGATCTTCGGAGTCCAGTGTTCTGCATTATGTCTTCCTGAAGGCAACACATCTAATTCAACTGATCAGGATCTTTATAAGAATTTCAGAAATACAGTAATCCTTCATTTATCGCGGATAATTGGTTCCAAAAACCATCCACGATAAGTGAAATCTGCGAAGTACGGTCACCGACAAGAAGTACTGGGCAGGCTAACGAGTTAGCGAAAAGATGCTAATTCGCGATTGTGCTAACACGCGAAAACAGACTTCTAAAGGAATGTAAACAAACATTTAGAGCAATACTACGTTATCCTAAAGGTTAGACACGTTTCCTCAATTTAGAAGTTTTATTTTGACTTTTAAAAGTTTTTTTAATTTGGAAAAAAAAATCCCCAATTTAGCGAAGCCGCAATAAACGAAACGCGAAGTAGCGAGGGATCACTGTACTACAAAATGAAAAATTGATGAACTGATGTATTGTTGTGTCTTCCAGGGATGTCATGAGGTTGGGTATTAGACAGGTGGACCATCAGAAAAAGTTGATGAGCAGCATTCAAACAATGAGATGCCAGATGTTGCATCTTCACAATACAGGTGTTCAGGTCTGATGACGGCAAATACAGAACTTTTATCAAGTGTTGACTGAAATAGGACCTGGTTTGATTCAGAAGAAATGGACATCTGATATCAGATTCCCGGACCTGCACACAGCGTGAAAAAAAGATTGTGGGCACCAAGTGGAGCAAGAAACGCAAAAAAAATCAATAATAGCAATCTCTTATTTTCTTATTTTAAATGAGCTAATGAACACATATCAAATGTATTGAAAACAATGTTTTTAACTTAATGACTTCGTCACCTGCACA
The DNA here is from genome assembly GCF_024217435.2 of Syngnathus scovelli. Taxonomy (NCBI): domain Eukaryota; kingdom Metazoa; phylum Chordata; class Actinopteri; order Syngnathiformes; family Syngnathidae; genus Syngnathus; species Syngnathus scovelli. Next base: position 6,503,991 of record NC_090866.1, on the reverse strand, counting down.
CTATGGCAATGTTTTCTTCTTTAAAAAAAACAAAAGATTAAATGCACACTTTTTTTTTTTTTTTCCTCCCCATAATTTTTTCAAAGTGTCACAGTGCATAAAGAATTCATATTTCCTTCTTCTTGGACTCGGAAACAGGGTTTACTCAGTGTTGTTATATATGGAGGAAGCCTCCAAAAGTTATATTTTCTATTGAAACATTAGACTGAAACTTCATGTCAAACAAATTTTCAATTGAAATATTTCTTAAAATATACAACACTGATATTTTTCTAAATAGAAGTCCTTGACTCTTTTTCACAGTAGCAAGCAATATTATAAGAAATTTGCACAAAGATTTCATTGAACCAACGACAATAATATCTTGTTTTGCCATCATTTTGCCTAAATGTTGCACAATTCTATGTAGGGAATTTCAGCTACAAAAACTGTGCATCTCTTAAAAATTCAGAAGGGTGGATGTACTATTACTGCCTTAAAATGCTGTTTTACGTGTCACCACTATTTGGACAAATTGTTAAAATGATTTCTGTGTAGTTTGAGTGTATGTCAATCGAGTTTGTTTTCTTTGTCATAGCTGAACTTTGCACTGCGAGAGCACAGGTTAAAGCGACAAATTCTGGTGTAAACGAAGGAATGAAGTAAACAAAGCAATAATTATCAGGTTCAAATGGATTTCTAAAGGTGCTAGTTATGTGTGCTAAGAGGAGGCGCACCTCAAAGTTTATATCTGTGTCCACCAAACATGCTGTCTGATAATCACCATAAAATTCTGGTATTAAAATTACTTGACTAAGAATTTTCTTAAATGACATATGGATTTTGATGAACTCATTCACTGCCGACCCAGTTAATATATTTGACGTCTATAACCGTCAATGGGACTGAATGAGATTGCAAATATGTGAAATGCATTTAATTTACTCAATGTGATTTTTTTGTATGAGTATCAGAAACTAGAGATAAATGCTGTAGAACAAATGTGCTAATTTGGTACCATTACCTCAAATCTCAAAAACAATTCCAGTTGAGTGTTTAGAAAATCTTATTAAAGCGAGATGAGGTAAATTTGTTTTTGCATTTCGTGGAGATTTAGATTGATTCACTATTTGTAAATCAGTACCACTCATCAAAAAATAGGTCACAGGCAAGTTTGCTTTCTCCTGTTGTGGCACTCCTGCTCTCGTATGAAACATTTGAAAAAATGTGAAAAAAGTGTTTAGAAGGCAGAGAAATTACCCAGATTCTGTTTGTTGGGTTTAGATTATTTGGTGGACAATTAATTTTTCCGAATCATGCAATTTAAATGAATTTTGGTTTCTTTTTATAAAACCGTCAATTGTATTGTTTCAATAAGATCCAGTTTGCTGCTGCACATAATGTGAATTTAACAAATAAAAACAGTTTATTGTAAAAAAAAAAAAAAGTTGTTTGAAAATTTAATTCGCATCAAAATGATCTGGATTTGGAAATCATATTTTTTTGCTGTTCAAGATCAAATCTGATTTTCATGCCGTTTTTTTAAAACAATACCCTGATCCAGATTGACCCAAAAAAAAAATTTCACAGTGCATTCAGAAGAAAAAAGACAATACAGAGCTGCAGCGGCCCAAAAAAAAAAAAAAAATACAGTACCCATAACGCTAGAGTGCATCGTGACATTAAGTGGTGTATCTCCTAAATATTTTTTTCTGGATCCAAATCATTGTCTCTCTCAATGGTTGCTATTTTTATGAACAGTAAGAGCATTCTGTGCACACGCGCACACACACTCGCGCACAAACTTTAAGTATATTTATCATTGAGCACATTCAAGTAAAAAGACAGAAAGGGGTTTTCCATGTGAAACAATGCTGTATCTCTTGCCGGAATAATTACAGTTAAAGTGAGCACTTCCTTTAAGTGCAATGCATTTGCTCCTTAATAAATGATTTATAAATATAAAGTTCACTCGCTTCTGTGACTACAGTGCAATGAACAAAAGAAGTGAAGATGGAGTAGCACACCTTTCTGGCGTCTCTCTAACCAATATTTTTCAAATGGAGTATGATGGACAAGTTTAGCCCTGAACATGGACCTGTAAATGTACAAGGGCAGGCTACACTGCAAGGATTTCAACAGTGATGGAGTAAGTGGACTCACAGATCATCTTTAAGTCATACTTTTACCTCTTGACAACAAAAGTTGTTTTTCACCTTTTCATTGGGCTTTTCACTATTAAGTGCTGCTATTTTTATCATGCAGGAAGTCTTCCCAAAAAGGGCTTTATCTCAGAAAGTGCCTAGAAAATTACTTTTGTTCCGGCCTCTGGGAAATACTTTGTTTTTTATTTAGTAAAGGAGTTTAAGTTCTTACCAAAAAACTTCCACAAGCAGATTCTCTGCAGTTATAGTTCTCTGCACCATAAGACGCACTTAAAAGTCTAATTTTCTGAAAAACTAAAGGTAAGCCTTTTAATAAGGTGTGCCTATTGTGTGGACTGAATTCCAAAATCCGAAGGATCTAATATGTAGGCGTAATAAATCAAATAAGTCGTTTTTCAACTTGTAATAACAATCATGCAAACTCTTCACAGGATGGCCAGTGCCAGAATCGTCATTTTGAATTTTAAAATGTCTTTCTTTATGATGATGATGATGATGATTATTATTAGGACTTGCAGATAGTTTCAAATATTCCGTTCTAGTATTTTGAAACCAGGTTCACAATTCTTGGGGATGATTGCTTATTTGATTTTATGAGAAATAAGTGATTCTTTTAAAAAAATCTGACAGTTTTGTTTGGGAAATCGTTAAAAAAAAATCCATAAAAGTGTTGTTCGAATATTTTAAATATTGAGAAGCTAGCAGCAGGCAAGCTTTTCAGGTCCTGGTCTTTGAGATAGATGTTCATGATGGGTGCAAAATATTTCAGATGAAAGCCAGTTTCTCCATTCATCCACTAGGTGGCGTAGTGTCCTTTATTCATCCAGTTCTGCAAAAAGATGCATATTAAAATCACCAAAGGACAAATTTAATACCAACTTTTTGAATAAAACTTTCGCTATTTTTTTCTTAGGAAAGTTTACCTCTTTTGAAGGACAGAATAAAAAACTTGGGTTCTGTGTCTTGGGGAAGAAATAGAACTGCGCACTTGCACCCACTTCCTGGTGTATCATTTCCTGCGAAGAATAAAAATACACTTACCAGTCCTGCTAGACAAGTTATATCTAGCTCTTGGTAGGACAGTAAAATACAATCTTATTTCAAGGTCGTTACCGTTCATGTTTTTGTTCATGAATTCACCTCCATGTCCAGATGGCCGGTGCATGGTGAGCAAATAAGCCCCGGTATGTAGTATTAGCATCCAGGCCAGCAGCTACACTGTGTGTAAAGCCATAATGAACTCTAGGCCTCAGTTTACTTATTAACTATGGTATGACTAACTACAAGTTCACCCTGTTACAGTGCATAGTAATGATGAAGGTTAGTTTGTCGTAAAGTGTTTCGTCACAGTTATAGTTAGGCCTGGTAAAATTGTTTTTACGGTTGACAAGTTGCTGGTTTGCGTCTAACATATAACTCAGTTGCACAATACCAGCACTGTTGTGTTTCAAATATCTGCACATAACATTAATGATTTTATTGTCTGTTCTATTATATTTCCTCTTTAACATAAGGTAACTGACGTGAGCTAGTATGTCGCTGTCGTTACCATCCACTGACATGCTTGAGACACCTCCAGGATATCCATTTGAGGAAATTAATTATGAAGACATTGATGTAGAAGAGGTAGGCTGTGTTTATTTATGTGGTCTTATTACTCCTGTCACAAAATGGTGGTAATACAACATAAACATTTTAATTTCAGGTAGTAGGCAGAGGAGCTTTTGGCGTGGTCTGCAAAGCCAAGTGGAAAGGCAACGATGTTGCTATCAAGACCATTGAGAGTGAATCAGAAAGAAAAGCCTTCATTGTTGAGGTATTCCACTTTATAGGCTTTTTCAGTCTGTCCCTGACTGTCAATTAAAACTGGGAATTGTTATAAAGGCAGGTCTTGTAGCTTAATAAAGCATTGTGACAATATTTTGTGCTCTTACCACTTTATTACTATTTTTCTTACAGCATTCATAGTAAGGATTATATCTTAATTACATTAACAACTTGATTGAGTGTGTCCCTTTGTCTGCAGCTCCGGCAACTTTCCCGTGTAAATCACCCTAATATTGTGAAGTTGTATGGCTCCTGCAGTAATCCAGTAAGTTTGATTTTATTAAAAAAATATTATTTAGTTTGACTTTAACATGGTACAGCGTATATATATTTACAAATGGAAATAAATATTCTGATTTTTTTTTATCTAAGATATATACGGGGGGGTTAATAATTACCCAAGCATCTCAACACAATACATTTTAGACCTGTAATTGCTTTGTATTGCTTTCTTTAGGTCTGTCTTGTGATGGAATATGCTGAAGGAGGGTCACTGTACAATGGTGAGTTTACACTAGAACAATACTGACAAGTTAGTACCAAAACCAATTGAGTCCACTCCAACTTTCTTGCTCCCAATTCGCTGAGACTGCTGCTCCTTTTTTTTTTTTTTTTTTTTTTCAGTCCTGGCTGGTAAAGAAAGCTACCAGTATATTCTTGCTTCCACCGATCGCAATGTTATTGTTGTTATTGTTTACTTCCGCCTACTAGCTTGACCGTATTAAATATATATAGAAACGCACTGCTAGGAACGCTGAGCATTATGTTGTCATTGTCAGGGTCATGACTACCCCCTTTTTTTTTTTTTTTGTAGTGCTGCATGGTGCTGAACCACTCCCCTGTTACTCTGCTTCTCATGCCATGAGCTGGTGTTTACAGTGTTCCCAGGGTGTTGCCTACCTCCATGGCATGAAACCAAAAGCTCTGATCCACAGGGACCTCAAGCCACCCAAGTATGCCAATTGTTGCCTCACGTTGTATTGTCTCTTTTTTTTTTTAATCCTATCTCACCCTGTTACCCTCATTTTTACATGGTCATATTTTACAAGTCATAACCCACCAAGCAAATTAGTTTAAGAGGTCTTAGGAACGTTACCGTAAGGTGTGATATAAAAGGGCACTATTATTTATTAATTCCATCGACATTTCATGGACTATTTTTGACTTTTGGTTGTGTGAGTGATGAAGCTGCTTGACTCCACAAATTATCTCAGATTAATTTACAGTATATGGTAGGTTGGCTAACAACGAAACTTTTCTTTTCATGCTCATTCTTTGTCCTTTTTAGTTTGCTTCTTGTGGCTGGTGGCACTGTACTCAAGATATGTGATTTTGGAACAGCCTGTGACATTCAGACTCATATGACAAATAACAAAGGAAGTGCAGCATGGATGGCTCCAGAGGTATTTGAAGGCAAGTGGAAATTGTATGTTAATTGTTGACATTTTCTGTTATTAATAAAACACTGGAGCAAATTGATCCGTGATCCCTTTTGTTTTTATTTGAAAATGACCATATTTTTCTGTACTTCTAGGTAGCAATTACAGCGAGAAGTGTGACGTGTTTAGCTGGGGAATAATTCTCTGGGAGGTGGTCACACGTAGGAAGCCTTTTGATGAAATTGGAGGACCGGCCTTTCGTATTATGTGGGCTGTACATAATGGTAAGTCAGATGGATACAGAACATTAATATGAAAATCTTTGTGCCACTCTACATATTGACTATCATAGTTTTGAATTTCACATGATTTCAGCATCAATTTAAAACATCTTTTTGCTATTGTGGGATCATGTCATTTTTTTCCCCCGCTTGGATTGTGTGTGTTCTATTTCAGGGACAAGACCACCTTTGATCAAAAATTTACCCAAACCAATTGAGAATTTGATGACCCGATGCTGGTCCAAAGACCCCTCTCAGCGGCCTTCTATGGAAGAGATTGTGAAAATCATGACTCATCTCATGAGTGTAATCTATTATGATACTATTATTATTAATCTATTATGGATGGATGGATGGATACTATTATTTCCATCTATTTTTGTAATTAACCTTGTCTCTGATGTTTGCTTGCAGTACTTTCCAGGATCCGAAGAACCCCTGCAAACTCCATATCAATATTCAGATGATGGGCAGAGCAACTCTGCAACTAGGACAGGTACATAAATAACCTTCAGAATTGCGTGATACACCCACCACAAGTGTGAAGTTATTATTTTTTCATTTTATTTTTTGTTTTCCCCCTTGGGGAACAGGTTCAAATGTGTACAGCAGTGACACCAAAAGTGATCCGAACATTGAGCGCAGTGATTCTCAAGGAAGCAACGACACTATTAAGATCACACCACAATATGCGCCTCACTTCAAGCCAAAGGCAAAGTCATATTTCAGTCTTGATTTGGGGGAAAAATACAAATAAATAAATGTATATATATATATATATATATATATATATATATATATATATATATATATATATATATATATTTAACAACCAGTTATAGATGAAATAACTTTGATTTTGGTCTTTCAGGGAGATCCTTTGAGGTCACTGCCTCTTTCCAGAGGAGGTAGTTTTGAGAGTCTACCTGCTCGAACACAGGGTTTCACATCCTCTGAAAATAAACGAATGAGTGCTGACCTTTCAGAGCTGGAGCCCAAGATGGGATTTGTATCAGCAGGTAATAGAAGTTTCATATTTGTGTTTGTTTTTTTGTTCGTTTGTCTGACTGTTCTTGTCCTTAAACACTTTTGGAGGGACGTCTTTCTGAGGACTGATAGGAGCGAGACCTCAATGGAAGAAAACCAAATATTTAGCTGCGATGAATAGGATGCATGTTGCCCCCCCACCTGCAGAAAAGTAAACTGCATGTGTATTAGCCTGCCTTTCCAGTCCACTTGGCTTCCAGTACTTCATAGACTGCACGCTTGTTGTGTATACAGCTGTATGCATGTGTATATATTTTGCAGCACGCCCCCCGTATAAACGAGGCCATCGTAAAACAGCATCTTATGGCACCATTCTGGATGTTCCCAAGATCGTCTTCACAGGTATAGCTGGACTGCTGGGCCTCCTGCTAATTGGTTGGTTTTGGTCTCGATCTTGGGTTGCTCTGCTGCTGTGACTTATTCCTCTCCCGCGTGTCACTCTTTGACATAACTGCTATATAAGGTGATGGGTTAATTGCAGAATTCACGGGTGATAAATAGGGGTGTCTTTATATGAGCTTATCTTTGGGTTTAACACAACAGAGCTGCCTTGTATTGCTGTGATTTTACAAAAAAAACAAAAACGTGAGTTGTGATTTGAGCTTTGTCTTGTCCCACCATCCATCAGTTTGAATTGTTGTCATTAGTTGCTTTTAAAGTCTTTTTTTTTTTTCATATGCCAGGATTAGCGGTAGCAGAATATGAGTAGAAACTTTGTTCTCTAGCTCGGCCTGGCTTTTGTGCACTGAAGACAAACAAATGTGGCCCTTATATTCAAGTCTTTACACCGATTGACTGTTTCCTCTCATTTTTGAGAGGTTGTCAAAATTAATTAATTACATTTTGATCAGCAACAAAATCTGAAACCTAAGTATGTGGCAGTACACGATCACGTCATCAATCCCTGTGTTTGTGATGGTTTGTCAAACTCAGTGACCAATGTCAAGGTTTTGTTTTGTCATGTCCTAGATAGACACAGACTAAAAGGAATTGGAAACTTTTTTAAGTCCACAATAGTAACAATGGTGTTGTGTGCTATGTATTAGTGAAATTAAGAACATTTAACAAATCTTTAAATCTGTGACAAGTAATATTTCATATAAAACAAATCAAGACTATGTATGAATATTCAATTGTCTATTACATCTTGTCATCAATTAGTCTGGGTTAATTTGCCAGACATAAAAAAAATAACACAATACATCCATAAACACTGGAATTGATATCTAGTGATACGTGTATTTGCTTGTTGTAAAGGTAAGGGTCCCTTACTACCAACAACCTCATATTTATCTGAGCTGTTCTGTCCTTGTTTTTCCTACCCTATTCATAGCCACGTGTGAGCCTCAGAGGCGCCGCTCTGTACAGGATTTGCCAGGAATTGGCACAGAATCCACCCAGGTAAGTCAAAAAAAAATTTACGGAGCTACAAAACCTTATATGTACGGAAAAGAATTGGGCACCATTTTCTTTCACGTCCATCAACCACGTGCCAAATAACGTTTCCAATTTCTTCATATGTGATTATGACAATATAAAATGCAAATACAGCTCAGATTATTTTTTGATGTGCTGCATACATTTCCTGCATCTTAGATAGAACATTGTCCACAGCAGAAATTTCCATTTCTTTTTACAATTTTTTTCAGGCTGATGCCTCAGACAGTCTCTGTTGCAATATTTTTTTTTTTGTCCCAGCCATGAGTAACATCATGTCATTTATATCCTCCTGCAGGGAAGTAGGAACAGTAGCCGATCTTCTAGTCCCAGTTTGAGGATGATGCCGCCTGACAAGGGAAACAGTAGAGGTTACTTCTCCCCTGATGACCCCACAGGTATTTATTATAGCTATAGGTAATGAAATTATATTTTTGTAATTATGATAGGTAATAAAAATATTTAACAAACTCACAATTACATAGTATAGAATTAACATAACATGCAGTAATGACAACTTAGAATTTATTTTTCATAGACACCAACGGCTCAGACAATTCAATTCCAATGGCTTACCTCACCCTTGATCACCAGCTGCAGGTACACTTTTTATAATGTTAGGGATTTTTTTTTTTGGGGGGGGGGGGGGGGGGGTGTATTGCAATCCCTTTATTGTACCATCACTTTCAAAAGTGCAACATAAGTGGTAACCACAGCATACAATTTATTCCAGCCCCTGGCTCCTTTCCCCAACTCAAAAGAGTCCATGGCTGTTTTTGAGCAGCACTGCAAAATGGCGCAAGAATATCTGAAAGTGCAAACAGAGATCGCCCTGCTAATCCAGAGGAAGTAAGTAAAGCAATGCTTTCAAAAAAGACCGCCATAGTATAAGAGGCAAGGTTACCCCAAAAAATTTAAAGCTGCAGTGCGCTGTCCTTAAAGTATTCTTCCATTTTCCTCCCCATCTATGAAGAAAGGAACTTATTGCTGAACTGGACCAAGATGAGAAGGACCAGCAGAACACGTCCCGTCTGGTGCAGGAACACAAAAAACTACTGGAAGAGAACAAGAGTCTGTCCACATACTACCAGAAGTGCAAAAAGCAACTTGAGCTGATCCGGGTGCAGCAACAAAAGAGACAGGGGACTTTGTGATATGTACTCCCCCGACATCTGACATAAACACAAGCGCGTGTATGTGCACGCACGTAAAAACAAACGCCAGTGCAGTCCAGTCCCGTCGTGCTGGTGTACCCTGCGTGTCACACTGTCATGTCTGCCTCTGTCCTGCAGGAAGGTGTCTTCTGTACATATATTTGCACATAGTCACAGTGTGACTGCAGACCAAACAATCACTGCATTGGTGTGGAGTTTGCTTCTATTGCAGCTGAGTGTGACAGCATGTTGGTGAGGGCGCTTCGTGTATTTTACATGTTGCCCTCGGGGGGGCCTTCTTGGCACACCAGTTGATGTTTTTTCATTCCTTAGCATTCTCTGGCAACCTTCTAGCAGCCGATGGTGAGATCATCCTCAAGAATGTGAGGGGGGGGAAAAAAGCAAAGCTGTTCTTCAGCGAGTGTGTGCAGAATTAATGAAATGTGGAGGATAATTGGAGACTGTCTTTCGAAGTGTGTGTGTAAACCATTATGCAAATGTACACCGCAAAGTATCAGTGTAGTCATAATCAGCCTCCCCTTTTCCATCAGTGTTATTATCCCGGGCAGAGACCATGATTAATTCTTCCAGTGAGTTGAAATTAGGGATTTGGTTCAGATTGTTTCTTACTCATCTTTTACGTTCCTCAGAGGAAGAACAACTTCTGAATGATCTCTTCATGTGCACATGGATGCAAAAATAACACAATAAGCTTTCAAAGCAAATGCTGTGGATTCCACATTTAACACTTTTTTTTGTATTTGACCTAAGTGCTGTTTTGACTCGAAATGTTTTGTTGTCTTTTCGTAGTCGTCGTTTGGTTTATGACAGTTTATGGGGTGTGGGAATTTTAATTTAAGAAGCTCATAAAGGCCCATATATGAAGGTTTTTAGTTCACTTGTTGCCTTAACAGGGGTGTCAAACTCATTTTTGTCACGGGCCGCATCATAGTCATAATTTCAGCGGGCATACAGTATAGGCTACACAACAAATTGAATAACAATAGTTCAAATATTTTAAAAAGATGAATAGTAATAAAAATTGCTAGCAATGTCTCTATATTTTAAAAGTGAAGAAAATTTGTAATTTTAGTAATGACACAAAGTCAATGCAAAATTTGTCTTTGTCGGTCACATAAAATGATGTGGTGGGCCGAATCTGACCCCCGGGCTTTGAGTTTGACACCTATGCCTTAGAACATTGGTAGGCAACTCCGGTCCTTGAGGGCCGGTGTCCTATATGTTTTTTTATGTCTCCCTGTGGCAACACACCTCATTCAGATTGTCCGATAATTAGCATTAGTGTGTAGCAATAGGGAGATGTAAAAAAACAACGGCCATCGAGGACCAATGTTTCCTACCCATGGCTTAGAAGTGCTGGACTTGTTTTATGACCATTAGTGGAAATGACAAAAAGACAACGTAATGTACATTGGATGACACAGATTGTGTTGCAATGAAATATTTCCCCCATGTTCTGCACCCAAAAATTAAGAAATTTTACTTCAAAATACTACAAATTCATGTCCCTTCAGTATTTTTGCACAATCACAGTTTTGTCTTTCAAGCACAAGTGAGTAATCACAATTTGAAAGACTTGGCAAGTCATTTTTAAGAAATATTTTTTTTCATGGGTATCTAAGAAAGTTAAAAGCTTTTTGTGTCATGTTTATTTTATTTTTTTTGTCAATTTATTTTACATTCACACAGGTCCTCAACACCTTACAATGTGTGGTTTGGGTGACAGTGAGATGTCAGAAATAAACTGAATTGTGGAAAATGTTTTCGCTGTGGAAAATAATATACATTATTTTTGTTTGTCAAGTCCAGGTAGGGCTGCTCAATTAATCGAATTTAATCATAATCACGATCTTGGCTCCAAACGATCTCAAAATTCATATAATCGAAGACAAACGAGGCAAACACCATTATTTGGTACCAATTTGTTATTGTAAATTGTGATTACATGCAGTAAATGCAAACAAAAGATTTGACAGTATAGAGTCTATAGTCTATACTATAGACTTTGCCTGAAAATGTAATGCTTTTCTTTCAGAAATGTGCGAGTGAAACCGTGTTAAAAAATACAAAAAAATGAAATCTATTTTTGCTTGGCTGTGTGCTGGGCACCCCTAAAACTCTGATCCTCGATTCGCCCCTGCTTTGAGTCTTCACAAATCAATCAAGTTGCCACATTCAATATGGCGGTAAGGTTTACGTAACTATTTTGTGCCAAGCTATTATCTAGTTAGATGTCCATGGACAAGCACACTTAAAGCCTTTCGCAACGCCAAGTACAGTGTTGAGCTGACGATGTTGTGAATGAACGAAAACGGGTGACGTCGACGGACTAATGTCAACAATGCGGCGATCGAGAGTAGGCGTTCCAGTCGAGTGTAACCAACAGCGGGAGACTGACTTGCGCTCCGTGCAGAAACACTGCAAACGTAATCACACGTAATCATAGCAGAAACAACAGGGAAGAAAATCACGGACATGTTTTTTAGAAGGTGAGACGAATCAAACCTAATTGTAGCCACTGAAGAAAAAAGTCGAAAATTGCAGTCGGGAGGATTTAAATAGAGCAAAGCAATCCATCATGTGAAAGAACTTGATTGTGAAACGGATACGAGGATTTGATCGAGAAGGAAGAACACGGTAAGCAGCCATGCACACTTTCTGGCGTCTTTGTCACACTTCGACTACTATCTGCTGCGTAATTTAAATTTCCTGTTTGTCACAATCGAAATGTAAGTAATCGGTGCAGTGAGTTACAAACAAACATTCTAAGACACGTAAAATATAATTGGTGGAAGAACGTTACTATAATCTTGAAGGTGGTGAAATGATTGGGTTGGCTGGCTCATAACGACAAACCCGAACCACATCCTGTTGTGTATTGAGTCAGCGTTGTGTATTTTCTACGATTGTGCATAATAGCGGATCAAGTGTATTTACTCCACTGGGGGAAACATTTAAAGACCACCTACCCCACCCCCATGTTGCAAACACACCCTAGTCACAATTTCCCAGGTTATAATATTGTTGTGATGATTAGTTGGAGTATGTATACGATATATGCAGGACTGGTTTCTATTGAAACCGACGATAATTTAACATGATGACAATTTTGCATACTATTATCACATTCCTTTTGCATTCTAAAGACATTTTATTCCTAGCCGATTTGGCTTATACATGGACTGCGGCTACTCGTATTTGCTCCTACAGCGTTGTTTTTTTCTTCACCCAAAATAATTTCACGTGTTGTTGTAAAGATCTAATTTAATTTTGAAAAACATATATTTAATGCGCTTTGTATTGTTTATGTGAGTGGGTCCTGAAGGCTTAGTGAGCTAGCCCCTTTTATTGTGTGTGTGTGTGTGTGTGTGGGGGGGGGGGTCCTTAATTTTAAATAAAAATCAACAATAAATGCAGGCGTGAAACAATCAAACATGTTCTAAATTTAAATAATATTCATCAGCATAATTAAAGATATATATTATAATGAATTACATCACACTATATAATAGATATTTTATAGGAATGCTATTTCTATGCTTTGCTCTCCTATATGTTTCCCGGAAATATAACGTGCCCTAACAAAATATTTAGCAGAATTTCTACGTTTATTTAAGTTTTTGTTTAGTCCCACGATTGACTCGTTGATGCGGTAATAATACCGAATTTTAGAATCGGCGTTGACGTACAGTAAGGTATGCGCCTCTTTGTCTGCTGAACGTGCTACGTAAAGCAGCATCAGCCATCAATCTTCCACTCTCTCTCTCTCTCTCTCTCTCTCTCTCTCTCTCTCTCTCTCTCTCTCTCTCTCTCTCTCTCTCTCATACGTATATAGTTTGTTTTCTCTGGTGAATTATCATTTTAAATGCACTGTTTTCCAAGCTTTTGTCATATTTATTACGTTAAAACAATAATGCAATAAAACTGGTCAATTCGCTACATTGTTCGAATTCCAAACAAATGTTCCTTAATGGCTTCAGTGATGATGGATAGGTTCCGTTCCAGAATCAAACCATTACATGATTAATCAATATGAACATATTGTATTGAGCAGGCTGACCAGAGAAACATGTTTTATTTGCATCAGAGACAAAAATGACCTAAAGTGCAGGGCCATGTCAATATTGCAGAAGATAAACACTTTTTTTTTTACTGTAATTTCAAGTGATTTACAGTAGATCGAAAATCTCTGTATACATTCACTGATCACATGAATCATATACATTTTGCATACATCTGAAAGAACACTCCTCTCAATCGTGTGTATTCTAAACTTTACTAGTATTTCTCACTGCTTACCCATGATGCACCTCTCTTCATCTCCAGGCTGTTAAAGGCAGTGAAAGAGACCATTGTTCTGTCACTCTGAGGCAAGAACGCTGCACTTCTGACACAGGGTGGGAGAAAATCCCATTGTACCCCTGAAACATGCTTGAATCTTGGATGAATGTGGTATTCTCTCTTCATCCGTGGCAGAGAACATCAGACTGTTTGTGTTTAAATTAACGCTGAGCCTTAATAGGAAGAAAATATCTTTTGCATACATTCCCTCCCCACACACACACGCAGTTCAAATAGTACAGTGGAAAAAGCTTGATCAAAGCAAACAAATGATCCCCTACTTCAAAAGTTCTCATTCTCATTGCTATTTTTCAAGAGCATGAGTCCTTCATGCATTTTCACAACAGTACAGTCAATGTGCATGAGAATATTTGATTCTCTCTACTCTCAGGTTCCAGGCTAGCTAAAATTCTAATAGCTCTGCGTCTTCCTGATCCAATGACTGTGTCTACAGCCCTATCAGTCAACTGCGAGTCTAATTTTAACCTCGCTGTAATGTATCATGTGTCACCCCTTGCCATGTTGTTCATTTGTTTGACTAAAGGCTTCTTTTTTTTTTTTTTTAGGAGACTCTCGGGTAGCTCTGATAATGATGATAATTATGATAACGATGATAATAATTTGTGCACTAAGAAGAAAACTAGCATGTAAAATGTTTCAATATAGTACTTTGTTTGTTTATTTGTTTGACTAAAGGCTTTTTTTAGGAGACTCTCGGGTAGCTCTGATAATGATGATAATTATGATAAGGATGATAATAATTTGTGCACTAAGAAGAAAACTACCATGCAAAATGTTTCAATATACTGCATAAACAAACTATTGTCCACACACATACACATATGCACCAGTTTACAGCGCTGCATATTTTTGCATGTTAAAAATCAATTTTAATAGGAATAGTTTAGAACAAATATTTTTCTAAACTTTTTGCAATAGAAGAATTTTATTTTTATTTTTTTAATCTCAGTTAAGTACAGGGTGTCTATAAAGTACATAGTAAATATAAATGACTCTTCTGCAATTTTTGTGATAAGACCATCCAAATAATAGCCCAAAAAATAATATAAATGACTAAAATAGATCATAAAATCGCCTGGGTACCCAGAGAATTTGTTAATTTCTACAGGGAACACTTGGACTGAGACCCTCAGGTTGTTTTTGACACAATGCAGCAGTTAGTGACAGGCAGCCAGTATGTTGACCGCCATCTTTTCTTCTGCAACAAGCATACAAGAGTGAATGAGCATCTCATATTATTCAACTGTTGGAAGACTGGTATGGAAATGTTGACACAGAATTGAGCGCAGCTCCAGAAACTCGTGGAATCCCCCGGAGAAGATCTTGGGCGGGAGACTGACTTGTAGCCTTGGAATGCACTCGGAAGAATCAGACTTATTGACTGGACTTGCTCAACCCTGATAAGCTCCTCCTCTTCCACTACAACCAATCTGTCTCACCTTTTTTCTCGGGGTGTCAAACTGTTGTGTGCCCTTTGTGAGTGTGTGATGGAATACCACGGGAGGTGCGGAATTATTACTTCACATGGAGGTAATTGATTTTCTATTGATTAAGTGTCAAACTTAAGGCCCAGGAGCCAGAGACGGCCCATCACGTTATTTTATGTGGCCCGCAAAGACAAATTTGCATCGACTTTATGTGTCACTACTACCGTATTTTCCGCACTATAAGGTGCACGTAAAAACCTCAAATTTTCTCAAAAGCCGACAGTGCGCCTTATATATGGACCAATATTGAGCCACTACAACAGGCGTGTCCAAATATATGGACAAAGTTTTAAAATGGACCATTCATTGAAGGTGCACCTTCTAATCCGGTGCGCCTTATATATGGACAAAGTTTTAAAATGGGCCATTCATTGAAGTTGCGCCTTATAATCCGGTGCGCCTTATAGTGCGGAAAATACGGTAAATGTAAAAAAATTAGTTCTTTAAAAAAAATTGAGATATTACTACCAATTTCAATTACCATTCTTTTTAAAAAAAAAACATTTTAACCCGTTTATAACTTGAAATTGAGTTATTTGACCACTAATATGAATGCAAGTTTTTATATCGAGGGCGGGATGGAAAGTCATGCCACTATTTACAGTCTTTGAATATGTAAACATTACTGACAATGTCATTGAATAATTGTTGTCAAGCTAGGTTGGATGAGATGTTAAACTTGACATAACTATTCCAGCCCGCCACTTAATTCAAGCAGAGGATGACATGTCAAGAAGGAATGTGGAATGTGGTGCGCCCACAGAGACACGGCATTAAACATAGTGTATGCATACAGCCAACATCTGTAGACATCTAGAAAGGGTGTAACGTGGCGAGTATGGGGTCGTGGAATGTTGGACCTAATTTTGACGCTTTCTATTGCACAAGTCAAATTTTTAATGAGACACATTTTTTCTCTGAATAACAAAATAATGACAGAATAAGCCTCTGCCATAAATTGGACATTTGTGGTGATCGTAGTGATTCAGCACTCATACATTTGCCGTTTTACGTGGGCTATGCCTCTGCGTCAGCTATTTGCATAAAACTTTCCATTTGTTTTTTTTTATAATGTGGATTTTGTTTTTCTTGTCTGTTTCACATATTTTTCAGTCCCTTGTCATGTTCAATCAGTCTCAATAACTCCAAGAAATTAGTGTTCACTTAGTCTACAAAGGATTTTTTTTTTCAGTGTGAGATTGCTTTTTTTTTGCTTGCATATCAAAATTTAGAAACATAAAATAATTGCATGATTTTAGGCTGACGTCATGTGAAAGTAAAAATGACTCATACCAGCATGGTGAGGAAAGGGGGGGAGCTAATAAAAAAAATATATAAATTAGCAATTTCTTTTTTTTTGCAAGATTATTCAACATCATTTTAAAAACCAAAACATCAAACTCATACTTGAATATATTTATTGAATGAATTTCACTCCCATACCAAATGACAGAGGCCAAGCAGTGAAGCAAGAGACATTTGAAACAGTCAGTCCAGTCTATAGATAACACTGTTTCTATCACATGTGCAGCGTGTTACCATATAAGACAGCAATATGACTCACCTTACTCACTGACCTACTATGTGGGAAGTCATGATTCATGCAAGCTGCATTTAAGATGGCGGGGGCCTAAAATAGTCTCAAATGTCGTCATACAAACACATGCGCGCGCACACACACATGTTCCTACCTTGCTTGTTCACTCACCCACACTCAGACATTGATAGGTTCAGCGTGTGTTAGTAAGAAATATGTTGTTACTGTAAAGAAGGGAATATTAAGATGACTGGATGCATACTGAAATCTTTTTGAGGTAATGAAAAATCGTGCGCTTGTAGCTCATTTGTTCCTGACCTGATTGACAATGTTATTTTTATTTTAGTATGGCTGTATGCTGTAACAATCTGTCACTGATTTCAGTCTTCATGTCTTGCATTAGCCTCAAAGATTTCTATATTTTATTTGATCAATACCAGTATCGACCATATTAATCACACTGAGATTACATCACAGATGTAAAAAAAAAAAAAGAAGATCCTTATCATTTTTTTGGGTAGTGGGAGCGAGAGAATCAAACCATATCAATAATTAAGAAATGGGAGCCAGATAATCAAACCATGTCAATAATTAATCTAAATCAATAATTAATTATTTTTCTTTGGAAATAGAGGCACAATGACATCATCATGAAACTTATATGTGATTTTATAAAACCAAAGAATATCATTATTTTAACATATGGTATTAATTTATTGTTATTATGTCCATACTGTCAACTGAAATAATAAAGAGAAATATATTAATAAAATGTAAATATAAATCGTAATAGTAGGCATTTTGTTGGGAAGTTAGCCTATTTTGAGAACTGTCAGGACTGAATGACCTCATACAGGTGGGTTTTACCCCCCCCCCCCACAATATAATTTATATGTTTTAATTCCCTCTAAACATTTTTCTTCCATTATTTGACTATACAGTACACTATTGAGAAGTTTTCAGGTGATATCCTTGTAAAATAAACTCATCCCTTCTGTTTTCAGATTGTAAGCGGAATGTCCGTGGATGAGAGGCCTGAAGCCCCCATGTATGTGTATGAGTCAACAGTTCATTGTACCAATATCCTCCTCTGCCTTAATGACCAGCGGAAGCAGGATATCCTGTGCGATGTGACTATCCTAGTGGAAGGCAAGGAATTTCGCGGGCATCGGGCTGTGCTAGCCGCCTGCAGCGAATATTTCCTCCAGGTGTTGGTAGGCCAGACGGAGAATGGCTTTTTGGTCAGCCTTCCTGAAGAGGTATGTCCAACAAATATGAATTAATTAAGATAGCATTATTATTGTTGTATTAGCAATACCATTCAAAACCGTTTGAAAGAAATACTGTTGATTTAAGTCCTCCTCCCTTACCTCGCTGTTACGTATTTAATTATTTTTGTATAAAATTGTATTTTGTTCAAGACTTTTCTTTTTAAATTATGCCAACTGCGCTTACCGTATTTTCCGGACTATAAGGCGCACCGGAGTATAAGCCGCACCTTCAATGAATGGCCCATTTTAAAACTTTGTCCTTATATAAGGCGCACCGGACTATAAGGCGCACCATTTGTGGTGATCGTCATGTCAGATTTTTAATCCAGATCAAATCATTCTCCATTTTATCTTTTTTATTTCAACTTCTTTCAGACGCAAGAAATTACTTTATAATCACAAAATAATGCTCCATAGTCTTTTTGATTCATGATTCATAGTCTTCAGCGGGCCACTTATGATTGATTTCATGACACAATGCTTCGGGCCAGTTTAAATTTAGGAATTTGGTCCATATATAAGGCGCACTGTCAGCTTTTGAGAAAATTTTAGGTTTTTAGGTGCGCCTTATAGTCTGGAAAATACGGTACATTTGAGAATTTTTTTTTTATCTTAAAATATGTGATTTCCAATTATCACATCATGTCATATCACCTTGACATCTACACAGATAAGGTTTATGTACTTTTATGACACTGCAGTGGCACAAAATGACCCCCAGACGGTAATATGCATATGATTGCATATGTCTAAGGACACAAAAAGATAACGGCTGCAGACTGCAGCTGATAATACTAAACTGAAAATAGACCCATTGGTATGCTGAGGTCTTTTCCTTCTTCAGAGTTGCTATTAATAAACATGTTTGGCTACGGCATGTTGGCCAATTCCTCTCATTCAAATTATGATTATACTTTGTATATTTCCACACTAGTTACTGCCATAATTTGACAAACCTTTCCCCAGTTTACATTCATGGGTGACTGTAATTCTATAGGTGGCAATAATTTTCTTTTTTAAAAAGTTTATTTTGATGAAATTAAGAATGAATGAATTCATTTTGTCTAGAAAGCATTTTATATCTATTATTAGCATATTAGCATATCATAGCTAACTGTACAATTCAAGCGATTATATAAGTATCTTAAGGGTGGCTCACAAACAAATAATGTTTTTTTAGTTGATGTAAATCTGTCAAATTTATAAAGTTAAGTGCTTGTCGTTATTTTCAAAGTGGAATAACATTGTGGCACCACACCCAAGTACTCCAGACTGATGACAATTTCCCTGCTATTTTTCAGGTCACTGCCAAAGGATTCGTCCCGTTGTTGCAGTTTGCCTACACTGCTAAACTGTTACTCAGCAAAGAAAACATTCAAGAGGTCATCCGCTGTGCCGAATTCCTGCGCATGCACAACCTAGAGGACTCGTGCTTTCGTTTTCTGGAAGCTCAGCTGCGTAGTGAGGACAGCTTGCTGCACTGTCACAATGTAGCTGCTGAGGGCATCAACTCGGAGAATGAAAGCATGCAGTCAGAGACCGAAAGATCATCCTCTCCAACGATACAACGTGCTGATGATCTCGCCACCTTTCAGTTCCCCGGTGAGGATCAATTAACAATGACTGGTAACTTCACAGACGGACGATTGGACTTCGATCGACGCCGAGGATCAGACCTGCCGCGATGCCCTAAGTACCGGAAATACCAATGGGCTTATAAAAAGCACAATGATGATTTGTCTTCACACACCAGTACCTCAGGTTTTCCAAGCACAATAAAAGAGGGCGACATTAGTGGGGGAGTAACGGATCCGAACAGATTGCCTTTGACAGAAATCAAAGTTGAACAACAAGTAGAGGAAGAGGCCATCTCATTGGACATTACTGACGGCGCGTCAGCAATGGAGATGGATAACCCCGCGTCGTCAGAAATCATCAAGAGAATGAAGTCGGCATCCTGCATTCGAGCCTTACTTAAAAAAGGAGTGGACTGCTCCAATCTGCCCAGTACACCTCAGCCACTATTTGCAAACAGGCTCGTTTGTCCCCAGGACAAAGTTAACTCTCAGGGAGATCACAAAAAAGACTTGAAAGGTCTTGCTGGACAATTGAGTTGGTCTTTATTATCCCCAAAGAACAATGACAATTTCAGCGCCGATCTTAAATCCTGTGACGAAACCTGCAAACAGGAAGTTGAGCTCGATCGAGGAACTGTCATATTTTCCTCCGGGGCCTGCAGTCGTCTGGGAAACCCGGCACATTCTTATCCTGGTGGGAATTCTTTTGAAACGGAGCTTCCTGAACACATACCAAAGGGTCTTGGAGCTAGTCAGTCCCTTCCAAGCTCCCAGGCCTATTCTCCCAGCACCACCTCCAGCGAACCCCATCTACTGTGCCGTCCACGGTCAAACACCAGCTGTCCAGTTCCAATAAAAGTCTGCCCACGCTCACCACCTTGTGAGACACGGACAAGGACATCCAGTTCCTGTTCGTCGTACTCCTATGCAGAAGACGGCAGTGGAGGCTCCCCATGCAGCCTGCCTCAATTTGAGTTCTCTTCGTCACCTTGCTCCAACATGGCCCGCTGTCTCAATGTTGACCAGCAGGACCACAATGTCGGGGATGGAGTTTTTATCCAGGGGCAAACCAACATCAAATGTGAACAGTCCTATGGCACCAATTCCAGCGATGAGTCGGGTTCTTTTTCCGAGGGAGACAGCGAGTCCTGCACTGTACAAGAGCGTGGCCCAGAGGTAAGTGCAAATTTGGATGTGCAATCATTTATAATGTCATATGACTTTTGATAACCATCTTTGAATTTGACAGGTGAAGCTACCTTTCCCTGTTGATCAAATCATAAATCTTCCAAGAAATGACTTCCAAACACTGGTGAAAATGCACAAACTGACCTCAGAGCAACTCGAGTTCATCCACGATGTGAGGCGAAGAAGTAAGAATCGCATCGCTGCCCAACGCTGCCGCAAAAGAAAGCTCGACTGTATCTTGAACCTCGAGTGTGAGATTAGAAAACTGGTGAGTCCATCTACACTTGGATGTGAAGATCTCATGACACCTTCCTACTGATTTTGAATGAAAAATAGTGGCGGCCATTTTATATTAACTAGGATACACCCCTAATCAACTATGGCATCATGGTTTCGAACATCGGTGTCAAACTCAAGTCCCAGGGGTCAGATACGGCCCACCACATCATTTTATGTGGCCCGCAAAGACAAATTTTGTCCAGAATAGTCGATCCTACTGTCAGATTGGTGCGCAACTGGGAAAAAAAAAAGCTAAATTGCGTGTTTACCATCTGGCATTGTTATTTTCAATTTCGCAGAAAACCTCAGGCCGAAACAGATCCCCACTCTCAGGACCTGAGCAAGCCGCGCTCTTCGTTACATTTGGGCCCGTTGTTTCGCCCACAATCAGCGTGAAGTCCTGTTGCACTCGAATAGTTCCCTGCTGCAACACACTTCATATGATTCATATGATCGGATACTCGGCAAGGTCTGCAGAACCTGGATAGCAATCCTGATTGTTTGAATCAGAGGTAGCAGCAGGAAGACATAAAAAAAAAAAAAAAATGCAGGATATTGATGACTGGAATTGCCCAACCTTGGTCTCAGCTCTGCGGGATTTTACGGTAAATATAATAAATGGACTGTCACTTGTTTAGCACTTTTCTATTTTCAGTACTAAAGGCGTTTCAGATTTACCAAGCATCAGGAGCAAACCCCCAATCCAATTTATCACTGCGCCATACCGCCCCAATAAAAAGAAAATAGAATTTTAAAAAATTGAATATGTATATCTTTATGTAAATTTTTAACATTTTTTTGCAAATACAGGTATGCGAAAAGGAGAAGCTGCTTACAGAGAGAAATCAACTGAAGGCTTGTATGGGGGAACTATGGGAAAACTTTTCCTGCCTGTCCCAGGAGGTGTGCAGGGATGTCCAGCTAAGCCCCGAACAGGTTCAGTCATTGCACCACTACTGCCCAGTCCTACGCCCCACCAATTCCACCGCCAGCCATCACGCTGCCTACGATCCCAAGCCTTGTAACAGACCTAACACCACCAGCATCGATCTCTGTTTGGACTCCGCCACACCTGAAACAAACATTCCTGGTTCTCCAGGCCTTTTGGAGATCAACTCGATGGAAAACGGGGAAGACAAAGGTATGGACAGCCAATACATTAGCTTGTACACAGATTCAGGGCTGACCGTGGAGAAATACGGTAATCAGACGGTAACAGTTGATTTTTGCCAGGAAATGACCGAAAAATGTACAACTGATGAGCAGCCACACAAGGACTAATTAATAGTATTTGTTTTTCATGTTTAGTGTTGTTATTATTATTATCATCATTATTATTATTATTTTATTTTTTATTATTACTATTATTATTATTACTATTATTACTAGTAGTAGTAGTAGTAGTAGTAATATTTAATTATACTACTCTGACAAACCCTCTCTTGGGGTTGTTGATAATACTCAACTTCTGCCAGTGTTGACAAAAAATTATATATTTTTATGTATTTATGTTTTTCATGATTTCTATTTTATGAACAGTTGACACGCTGTCTTAAAAAAGCGGAAATACTGTTCATCAAGTATTCCCTTACCAAAAGTGAGAGTTTCTCACTTAAGTCTTTACAATGGTGCTATGGCCCCCGGCAGCAGCTTTGAGAGTCGGGCAGGGTTCATGTCTTCATGACACCCCAAAACACAAAGAGGAACCTCAGTGGACAAAAAAAATTCTTTCTATATATCGCTTTTATTGGCATGGTCCCCGTATTTCTTCTCTTTGACTCGTTTTCGTGTACATCCTCTCTTGCTTGTTTTTTTTTGCTGTGACACTTTTCATCTCTAGCTATTCAAAACTCAGGAAAAAAAAAAAAACTCAGAATGTTTACCATAATTCATGCAAAATGAGAATACAGATTTTATACATGGGGGGAAGTTATCATGCAATTAGACTGTAAAATGTTTATGCAAACATTTTCTTGTAATTGTGTACAGGCTGTAAACTGATAACATTCCTTTTTTTGCCTTCTGGAGCTCTCGGTATAATTTTTTTTCTTTTTTTTTTTTGCTGGCAGATGCATATTTTCTCTCTTTAACCAGCAATACCTTGTTTGGATGTTGACTTTGTGCTTGTTTGGCAAAATGTATATAGTGTGAGCATGATTACTGTCAATGACTTTGAACAGATGTAGGCTTAGATGTTTTTTTTTTCCCACCAAGGATAGAGAAGGCTGAGGAAAAAAAAAAATCTTCATTTTTGCCATCTCATGTAAATATTTCCCCCCCCAACATGGTGGGTGCTCTTAATTCTCAGGAAAACCGCTTAACAGACATGCATATAGACTGAAAGACATATTTCTTAAAATAAACACAACAAAATTTAAGATCCATGTCTACACATACATGGAGACTAAATGTACCTTTTAAATTATCCGCTCTTCCCTGTTATCTAAGTGAATGAGGATTTTAGGAAAATTGTTTTGCTTTTTAAAAAGCAGACAACCTGAACTGTCTTTCCAATGTATTTTTATTTTCTATTTATAAACTGGAAAAGTCTTGCTTACCATTAAAGGTGTTATGACTTGGAATTCAGCCTTTGGACAATTTAGCCACAGTCTATAAAATTAATGATTGTGATAATTGCCTTTGAATTTAATGGAATTCATTCCAAAATTTGTGTTCTCCTTACAGTGGGAATATTTTTAAAAAAATGCTCGCACCGAAATTACAAATCATGCCTCTACCCTTGAGAATAAATCAGTGTGATGAGGATTAGTGTTTTTAACACAAATAGTGCTGCAAAAAGTTGTTAATGTAACAAATTTTATCGATATCCTTAATAAATCGGCAAATACAGTTCATATCAGCATTTTTCACGAGAAAGGTGAAAGGGGTGATCACACTTTTATCACGTCCCAACTTAAATGAATAAATAATTCAATAAATATATAACCACAAGAACTCGGCAATCATAATTTCTGTGAATATTGAGTAAAATATAAACATTTTTATTTACATTATTAGTTGTCAAATATGACAGAATTTTTGACATGTAAAATTGATAGGACAGGTTTGCAATTGTGTGAAAATGTTTCCTTTCTCTTTATGGGATGAGTCAGCCGGATTGTACAGTATGTGTATATATATATATATATATATATATATATACATACGCCTTAGAACTTGCAGAGACCATAGTACACATTCAAGTGAAGCGAGTTTATGCAGGGGCCTTGACCCTTTCCTCAAAAGTCACCAGTGCAACTTTTTCACACTGATCTACCTGTGAAATGACTCGTACCTCTCATAACAGGTCAATGACTGTATCAACAAACTGCATCAGGTGTTTTCTACATGTTTTTTACTCAGATTATATGGACTATTGTTTACTTGCAAGTTTTGGTGCATCATTTATTGGAATAACTTGTAGTTTAAATTGTTCTCATCTTTCTAATTTTGTATTGTTGTTCATTTTAAAATACTGTATTGTGCTTATTCGCTACGAGTATCATGAAAGTTTTTTTAAATGGTAAATACAGTCATGATTTGACGGTTATTGTAAATATATTGTGAAAACTTTTCTCAAATTCATTTTAATTGGCAGTGTTATATAACTTAAAGTACTGTACTTTTTTGTCTTTACGCCATTTTGCTTGATGAAATAAACATGCATATCACTGCTGTTATTATTATTTTTTTTTAAATTGCATTTTCAATCCAGTCGTTTTGGGAGAAAGCTCAACAAGTAGTAATAGAGAAAGCACCTTGACTCCAATTTGAAAAATATGATTCATTGTGTTAAAAAAGAATAATAAAACAACTAAAAAACAGCCCTGACATATCTGTGGTGTCATACTAAGAAGTTCCAAATATTTCACCTGATATAAAAATCAAACCATGAGAAAGGCAGGTGTGTTGCTTTGTTACCGTATGTGTGGTCGTACCACGGTGGACTTTCTGGAATATCCCAACCAAAGGTTTCTTCAAGATGAAACAGGAAATAACAAAGGATCACATACAGGGTGGAGCACCATGCAAACAATGAACGACAGTGGGCTCAACTGAAACAAAAAGTACTTTGTGTTTGGTGTTTGCAATCGCAAGACGTGCACCGCTGGAGCAAAGTCGGGTGAGGACAGGAGCAGGGTCGGGGGAGCCACAGAGTGTCTGCGCCGCTGGAGCAGGGTCAGATCCCGCCGCAGGTTATTTTTAGGCCAGCGCAGGGTTGAGGAGGAACCGCTGGAGGATGGTTGGCAGCAGCAGAGCATGTGTCGCAGGAGCAGGGTTGGGTGGTCGCCACTCAGTGAGTGTCGCTGGAGCAGGGTCCTGTGGGGCTGTTGGAGCACGTGCGCCCCAGTATCAGTGTTGGAGGACGGCCGCAGGGTTTGACCCAGTTTATTAGAAGGCGGGTGTGAAAAACTAGGACATGCATGAGGTACGGGTGAGAGAGAGGTGGAGGTGATCAGCAGGCTGAGGTTCTGGAACACTTGTGAAGTGTTGAGCGACCCATTGAGGAGGAGCAATGGTTTGGAGCAGGTGGTGACGTCGCTAGCTGGATGGATTATGTCTAAGACGTATTGTCACCCAAGGAGCAGGATTTCGAACCAGAAGCAGACCTGACATGGATGTTGAAAAGTAAATGTTTTTATATACAAGATTACATAGTATATATGGCAGAATAAAGTATATATGGCAGAATAAAGGTGACGTAATAAAAGGAAAACATAAGGACGACAATAACTGCATAGCACTTGAAATATCAATGAACCAGGTCACTATGACAGAATAAATATAAAAAAAGGACAAATAAAAAAGGACAAGCAAATGGAACTACTTAAAGGAACTACCAGTCACACAGCAAAAAATAAATAAAAATACATTTCAGAAAAGTAAATAACAAAAGCTGAAACAAATTTACATTTCGGAATACAAATTAAAACAAAAAAAAGAGCTGTACAGTTATTTTGTTTTAATTTGTTTTCTGAAATGTCCAAAACAAAATTGTAAAAGTGGCTGCTTAAATAAATGTATTCCTTGGTGTGTTCTTGCAAAACATACCTTGCCAAATGCCAATCTTTCATTAAAAGTTCACAAATGGGATAATTTTGATGTTGACTAATACATGCATTGGTCTGTTTTTTAAGATCTAAGTGCATTGGTGATCTCAAGTTACGAAAAACAGAGTAAAAAATATACAGATTAAATCGACTTCGTGCACTTCCACAATTACTTTGTTTTCCAAATTTATTTTTTCATGATGGACGACAGCTCCAGCAGCATGGTCTGAAAGAGGAGGGAGAAAAATCAAAACGTTATTACCAAACCAGAATCAAACTTAAAAAAAAAAAAAAAGTTATACCGTATTTGTATTTTTAAAAATTGGGTTAAAACAATATGAAAAAAAGTCTTTACAATGATTTCCAATGTGGAAATTATGATCGCTGCCTTCTATGACATCATCAACCAAGACATGGAGGGGAGGGGTGTGTAGCCCTATTTGTCATTAAAAATGGACGTTTTTAAAAACCGTTATATTTTTTTTGTCAACAATTAAATGTTTTTATCTCAATTAATTATCATAACATTTGCTGGGTTACTTTAATGTACTGTTTCCAATATATTCTCACCATGGACATTCTCCTCCCGCTAGATGGAGGCGGTGGAGTCATGACAGGACTCTCTTCCTTGTTGAAGTTCGGGGCCTCAGCGCTCATTCCAGTCATAGAACTGTCCGATGGACTGCCCTGCCTTCCATCAGACATTCCTCGAGACATGAAACTGCTTTTTCGGGCTGTCGAAAAATGTTCACTACCTGGAGAATCACTAGTGTCACTATACACACCCATTGCACTTTGCTCTCTTAATTTATTGCTCTGGGTTGCAAAGGTCTCCATGTGTCTGGCCAAAGATGAAGCTTGAGGTCCAGGATACTGCAATGTTCCAGAATTATGAGGAGCATCTGAATCATCACTATAAGATGATTGCAAGGCAACATCTCGATTGTGTTGCCGATCCATAGCTCTGAGATGTGGCAAATTCTGGATGTTCGCTGGTGGCTGATGAGTCTTGTTAGATACCTGGATAAGAGGAGCTAGAGAAGTGAGATTCAATGGCTCAGTTTCTTCACGAGTGTTGGACAAAACTGAGCAGACCATTTGTGGGAGTTGCATCAGTCTTTGTGGAGAGGAATTTGGAAGCATGCAGACCTGCTGCACCATGGAGTTTTTCTTCGATCTGCAAATACTATCACTATCTCCGTATTTATAACCATACAGACTCTGCTTGATTTTCTTCACCCCCAGATGGAAGGTCTCAAGAAGGTTGAGGAATAAAGAAACTCCAGATATAACCAACATGAAAACCATGAAAATGTTCTTCTCAGTTGGTCGTGACACAAAACAATCCACGCTGTTAGGGCAAGGTAACCTCTCGCATTTGTACAGAGGAGACAACCTGATTCCATAGAGAGCACATTGACCTATAATAAAACCAACTTCCAAAATAGATCTTGTTAAGATATGGAAAACATATGTTCGCAACAGAGATCCTTGAAGGGGAGCTTTCCTTACTTTCTTCTGTTCATCTAGTTTCCGAAGCTCCCGTTCGATTCGCTTATGGTTGAGAACAAGGTCTGTGGTCTCCAGTTCAGCTTTCAGACATGTTTTTTTTCGGTGCCTCTCCTTATCGAGGGTCCTCAAATGATACAACGCATGGCCCATGTAGACCAAAGAGGGTGAAGATACAAATATGATCTGAAGCACCCAATAACGGATGAGAGAAATTGGGAAAGCCTGGTCGTAGCAAACATTTTTACAGCCAGGTTGCTCTGTATTACAAACAAACTCACTCTGTTCATCATCCCAGACATCCTCGGCAGCAACACCAAGGACAAGCATACGAAAAACGAAGAGGATGGTCAGCCAAATCTTGCCCACAATGGTGGAATGAATATGAACCTCCTCTAAAATGCTGCCCAACAAATTCCAGTCCCCCATCTTCCGTCACATTTTTTTTTGCTGGCAGGAAAAAAACACATTTATGAATGCTCAAACCATGATCAGATCAAAAAAAAATTTTTAATTAAGAAGGTTATTTACTTACAGTTATCTGTCGTCTTTGTCCTCGCAAATAGAGGCTGATTCATCATTGTTCTCTTCCGAGAGAGAAAATAACACTACTGTCCATTGCTTCCGACTATCCAGAGCGGTTGGGAACTAGGTCTCCAGTTTACATTTGATCAATCATGATGCCATAATGGCCTGAGGTTAGATCCACTCTGCTACTTTTAACAGGTCACCAGACTGGAAATAGTACCCATCGTTCTGTCGATATTTAATATGTTTACAGGCTCCTAACTTAGACTGGAAATTCAATGGCCAAGTTTTTATTTTCAACTGAAACAAGAATTTATAAACAGGTATAAGAATAAATAAATCTTAAGATTCACAACACTGAAATCAATTTGATGACGCAATCCAACAAAAGATTAATTTATTGAAGCGCTGATTTTCTCTTGTACCTAAGCACAAAATATTTTTTTTTAACCAAAAATAAAATATAAAACATTTTGAACAGATTTACAATTTCTTGAGGTATATAATTTGTTGAATTTAGCTCTTAAATTCAACTCTTATGAGCTGTACCTTTAGTCACATGAGGCATTTAAAATGAGCAAACATTTTAAATAAACAGGAAACTAAAGAAATAAGTGTATGTCATTGTTGTATCTTACAAATGTCTCAAAATAATTCTAGCAAAACACTTGGGGTGATTAAACATTCATATTCCCCTGCTTCTTGAAGAGCTTCATGAGCTGGTAAAATCTCTGAGCAATCTAGAAAACAAACAGGACATTACAGTTAAGAAAATTTTCAAAAGATTTGATGGTTATTTATAAAATCAACGAGCATACAAAGCAGTATCGCTGTACAGACAAATTCGACATACCTGTTCTGATGGTTTCTTAAGTTTATCTGACAGGGCAGCAAATGTTTTCCGTGAAGCACCTTTTGTTTTCAGGTCAACGAGAATGGCTCGATCTTCATCTCTAGAATGTCACATATATGAAAAAATTGTTTTTAGCAACTTTGAAATAGTAATGCTTTTTCCCCCCTAAATTTTAAAGTTCAGTTACCGTATTTTCCGGACTATAAGGTGCACCTTCAATGAATGGCCCATTTTAAAACTTTGTCCTTATATAAGGCGCACCGGACTATAAGGCGCACTATTAATGCATCATGTCAGATTTTTAATCCAAATCAAATCATTCTCCATTTTGTCTTTTTTATTTCAACTTCAGATGCAACATATTACTTTATAATCACAAAATAATGATCCATAGTCTTTTTGATTCATAGTCTTCAGCGGGCCACTTATGATTGATTTCATGACACAATGCTTCGGGCCAGTTTAAATTTAGGAATTTGGACCATATATAAGGCGCACCGGACTATAAGGCGCACTGTCGGCTTTTGCTAAAATTTTAGGTTTTTAGGTGCGCTTTGTAGTCCAAAAAATATGGTAAATTGTTCTGGGTTTATCTTTCCTGGAGGGGGATTTCTGTAAATACATTTGTAGCTTGGAAAAAAAAAAAGATGAAACATTTTCTGTTAACATTTATACAATGATTTAGGTACTGACCTGGTCCATGCAATCACCAAAGCTCCTTTTTTCTTGATCATGTTCATGGCAGACAAACTATTTGGGGATGAAGGAACGGAATTTGATTCCACGTCATTTTTGGAGTTGAAGTCTTCCGTATCTTTTTCTTCATCCTTTCTTGAACGCTTGGCTTTTGATTGCTCATGTTGCTTTTTCCGTTTTTTATTTTTCTCACAATCCTTATTGTCTTTTTCTGTGACTCTGACGTTTGACACTTCTTGACCGGTGCTTTTCTGTGAATCGGAAATAATCGTTTCTGGTGGGCAGGGAGGATTTGGACTGTGTTTCTCCATTTGGACTGATGGATTGGGGTTCTCCTCATTTACATGTACATTGATCTTCTGCTCGCAGCTTTCAAGTAAAGTTTCTTCAGAAGTCGTCATTTTCAGAGTAGTGTTTTGAGAAGCAACAAGGTTGTCATTTGTAGCGTCATCTTTTGAGGTAGCTGAAGGGTCTTTTTTTAGTCTCAAAGAATCGTCTTTAAAACCGGAAGTATCTTGACATATAAGATGGTCTTCAGAAAGGTCAGCAAAACTGTACTTTGCAGGCATTACATTACATGAATTATCATCTTTCTGAATCTTTTTGTGTTTTCCTTGATGCGCCATATCGTCTCTATTATTATCTTCTGTTGGATTTAAGCTCACACCTGTCAGTATATTCCCCTGACGGATCTTCAGAACAAAATGATCGTTGGACTTCTCCATCACGAGTGCCTGCATGGGTAATTCAGGCTTCAACACAAAAGTATTGTCAATTACTTGTGAGGTTGCACTGTTGCTAGATCCAAGGCTGGAGTTGTCCGTGTCAAGGGCGAGGTGGATATCTTGTTCAGATGCATCTTCACCATCTAACAAAGCATCTTCACTAATGTGAGCACTGATGACACTATCTGGAGGGGATAGTGTATGTATGCTAGATGGTTGGAGAAAGCTCAAGTGGCTGTCAGACTTTAGAGGTGATGGGATAGTAAGGGAAACTGCCAAATCTTCAGCTAGAATCGAATAATTTCTCTGGGACAAAAAACTGGATTGATTCTCGGATGGAACCTCCAACAGGCAGCTTTCGTCAAATAAAACTGGATTTGTTCTGGTCATGTCTTTGGACCGTGGTGATATGCTTGTCCATGTAGCAATGAGTTTGGTGGGGGTATCAAATTTGGTTGTTGGGATTAATTTCGATGGAGATTGGAATTTATTTGGAGTTGTAACGCAGGCGAGTAGGTCCCCGTTTTTCTTTGGGGTACTAAGAGTCCATGATGATGTACTTTCTCCAGTTATTCCAGTGGTTTCAAGTAAGTCCGATCCTTGCAAGAGACACTTGAATATTTCTCCCATTTGAGAATCTCTGACCAGGTTGAACGTTAAACTGGTCGCTTGCTGCTCTGTGAGTAGTTCAAAGTCACTTTTGTCAAGTATGGATGTGCTTTGAGAAGCTACCAAAGAAGTCATTTGATCTGAAGCAGATTTTTTGGGAGGAGAAAGATGGTCGGTTCCTGGATTGGCAGAATTCGATGTATTTGCAAAACCTTCTTTGACTGTGGGAGTGAGTCTGATATCTTTCCCTCTGCTACCAAGACCTGTTTTATGAGGAGCAGCAAACGGTTTAATTTTTTTCAGAGAGCTAAGTGTATCTTTCCTGTTGCAATCCTGTTGAATTTTCTCATGAGGCGATCCCAAAAGTCCTTCAGTGCTCCGAGATGTCTTTTCTTCAGGTGAAATTTTTGCTGGTCTACATAGGTTCTTCAGAGTCACGTAAACTTCCTTAAGCAAGAACTCAACTTCATTATCTACAAAGACCCACAATTTTTGTTTCAGATCAACAGCTTGTTGGTCAAAGATACGTTTTACAATCCCGTTGTCTGCTACTTTGTTAAACACAGACACAATTAATAATTTTAGCTTTGATTTCAGCTCCGTTGCCTGACAACATATTTGACCGAAATGTGCACTGTCCACAAATTCCACAAATGACTCTCTGAAATTCTCCATTACACCAAAGAAACTCTTCTTTGGAAAGGATTTGTGAAGTTTCATGTATTTTTTACGGATTTCCAACCGAACTGAGGTGAACATTTCCATGACTTCTTCTATTGTTGAAAAAGAAGCTTTGGCCGATGATGGGCAAACTGTTTTAAAACGGCTCTTATTAGCTGGACTTTGCATTGATGCACTTTCGGTTGTCGTCTTTTCTTTTGAAGAGACACACGTTTCTTCAGAATTTCTTTTCAAAAGATTTCCTTGATTTCTGAGTTTTTCTGCCATCTTAAGCCTGGTGGTAGCATTGAGAGATGACTTCATTTCTTCACTTCCACTTGAAATGTTGCCTTCCTCTACTTCAGTGTCAGACTGATTTAAAGGCAATTCTAATAATTTTTCATCCGAGTCCTGTTTGTCATGTTTTACAGGACAACCTGGATATTTGTTTTCTTTGTTTAAATCCAGTTTCTTAGAGTTGGGATCATCGGTTGTAGTTGAGAACTCTGCACACATGGAAGAGAATACGACAAGTGGGTCAGGAGAAAATACAAGAAAGTTCAAGGTAAAAAAATTTGGCTCAACTTAAAACACTGAGGAATAGAAAAATATGTTACCTTTTTGCAGGCTTTTCACATGCCCAGGTTTTCCATGAAGAAGGTGGCGACTTGTCTTCATCAGGTGGATTGGACTCCTCAATGGGCTGATTGCATCCGGGATTCGCTTAAGATGGCAAAGTGTTCGTATCATGGAGTCCTCGTCGTGAAATAATTGCACCGGTGTGGAAGGTGCGACATTTTTTGCTCGACTCTTTTCGCAAAGCTTTTTCTTGGGTGTGACAGTGAGATTACGATAATCGTTTGGTAAAGCAATTTCTTCTGTTGTGCTGCTGACCTTAGACACAGCAATACAGCCAATGGATGTGCTTGAATCAGTTGATGTGCTGTTATCGTTTTTCAAATTAACTGCCTCCCGCAAACTAAGCTCCTCTTGAGGAACCGATTCCGCACTTATGGTACTAGATACGGCATCTCTGAAATCATCTTGAGCACAATGTGCGTCCTCACTGGTTGCTCCTGGTTGAGAATCCTGAGACAGAGGAATGGGATATGTTTTACTTCCAGGATTAGTCTTGATAATTTCTTCAGGGACAAATCTATCCTTTGGTGTGCCTGATCTTTGGAAACTTTCAATTGAGGCAATAGCAACACACTGATTTCTGTGACTTCCACTGTTTAGTTTTTGTAAAGGACTGATTGGTTGGTTAATCATAATGTTCCCATATATGCTGCTGTCATAACTAGTTTCATCTTGTAATTGGGTGTCTGGACTAAATTTAGCTTTGGCCTCATTGTTTCCATTTTTTTCTATTAGTGATGTATTCCCTTCTGGTATGTGATGTGTAGCCATGAAATTTGCTTTTGAATCGATGGATTGGTTGGATTTTATAGCTTGGACACAAGTGCCTTCTAGTTTCTGAGTAGCTAAATAAGAGTCATTGTGGCTTGTGTGTTTTTCCTGGATTGCTTTCACTGGCAGCTTTTCTGAAGTTGCTGCGTCAATAGAATTTGGAGGTAATGTTTTCATTCTTTTAAATTCATTGCTGATATTTTGATCACTAGCAGATTGGATGCCGTCATCTGGCACATTTTCAAATACAGTGAGTCGATCCTGGCTGGTGTTGTTGGGTATTGGCTTTTTAATTGGTGAAATGGTTAGATTTAGTGTTTCCATGAAGCACAGTTTCCTGTTTTGGGTTTTTTCCTCCACTGGTTCCATTGCTAATGTTTTCACATGTTTTTCTTGTCTTTCCTTATTGCGTTTGACATTGTGGGATTCTTTTGAAGGCGGATTTTCAGCTAGTCTGCTTCTCTCAGATGAAAAACTTCTGTGTCTATTGTCTCCCTTCCAATGATAATCTTTCCTGTCCCGCTTCATCTCTTTGGAGAACTCACTGTAGCTTTCTATTTGACGATTTGTAGAAGACCTCCTCCGGTCGTTTGAGTTTGAATGTTCGATTTGTGAATTGCCGCATTTAAGACTAGTCTCCATTTTTTTATGATGCCGGCGAGAGTCCTCTGTATCGGCATCGTGTTGACAATCAATTTTATGTCTCCTCTCTCCACTTCGCCCTCTATAAGCATCCGAAGAACCTGAATTATTTATAGGAGGACTTCTACTCCTGTCTGATCTGTGATATCCATCGACATTTTTGTTGTCGCTGCTTTTACATATCCTGGAGTCATGTCTTCTTCCGGAATCTTTGTCTAATTTATGAGTTCTGTCTTTCTCAGTTGTATATCTGCCCCGCTTGGGAGATGAACTTGATCTGTGCTTTCGGTCTGTGGCATCAAAAGGCTTCTGAGATGGTTTGTCTTTGTGCTCATGATGCCGGGTTGAACTGACGAGAGAGTTGCTTGTAGAATGTTCATTGTGTCTGTCAGGCAGGAGATCATGTCCACGTTTGGAACGACTATAAGAAGAGGAGCTGGCCTTGTTGTTAGGGCTGTGACTTTCTCTTCTGGGTGGTGGAACTTTTGGAAGACAACTGTCCCTTGATGATGATGGTGTTCGAGAAGAAGAGCGCACGGAAGTACTAGGTGTTGGAGATTTTGGCGTCCTCGTGGAGTTATAGACAGTTTTACTGGAGGAGTTTTGATCCTGAAGATGATTCACTCTTGAATGATGATCTTGACCTTTGTTTGATCTGTTGGAAAATATACATGTTAGCAAATTGAGTCCGTGTAATTGAATGGGTGTCAATTATTAGCTAATTTAACTATTTGTTAACTTATTTCTTACAAATAGTGGGGTTCACTGTATTTCATTTTATAGCTTAACTCTAATTCATTTGCATATTTACATGTTGAGACTTACGACTGATTCAGCCTTTGAATCTCAGCATCCTTTCGCAAAACCTCTTGTCTGGCTGTCCGTAAAAGTGCAGAGATATTCTTTTTGAGGTGAGTGTTCTCAGTGTTCAGCTTTGTGTTCTAGAAACAAAATAAAAGTATTAATTTGGATGAGTGATTGTGAGCCACAGCTAATATCAACAGTTCAAAGATGAACCTGTATCTCCATGTTCTGAAGTCTTCTGTGTAACTCTTTAATTTGCTGTTGGGCTGCTTCGAATCGGGATTTCAACTGCAATCATCAAAAAACAAAAGTGAGATTCTAAATTGAGATCCTTTACCTGGGAGCAATTTAAAAAAAAAAATGCATGTCTTACTGTAGGCAATCTTTTCATATGAGGCAAAAGTAAATAACCTCAAAATAAGTAACTAACCTCAGTATAAGATGATTCTCTATCCTGTTGTTCTTCTGTTACAATCTCTTCGTATAGATCCATTGAGTCTTTCAGCTGAGAAGGATTTGGAGAGATTTTCTCTGTAAAATAAGAAAATAATTATAACCCAGTCATCTCGTCAAACCAAAACATTTGAGGAAGCCAATCTAACGACATAATGACAAAGTTATTAAATTGGCCAAATTGACTATGTTTAGTCAATATTAATATTGGTAAAATTCTAGTTTCTAACCATTTGGAATATCCCGTCTACATGTCACTCACACATTAATTATTTTACACAGAAATTATTTTAAAACTTGTTTTACCTAAACTCCTGGAATGGTTTAGATCAAGGTCATCGTAGATGTCCACAGAATCTTCATTGACGACAGCTGTAGATTTAAAAGTTATAGAGAATGTTATCATGGCATTTAAAAGATCCACATTCAACATATTTTTGCCAAAAAAAATCATGAGGCTCCAGTTCAAAAAATTCTGAAGTATAGGCGTTCGTAACTTGAGGTACCACTGTAAAATAACTAGCGCTCAACCCTTATAAGACACTATACAACTCGAGGTGTTCATGCTCTAGTTTCTTCTGTCAGTCCAGTTTAAAAAAAATAAAATAAAAAAAAATAATTAAAATTAGGATTGGGCCATGTGATTCTTTGCCCCTATTACCCAGCCCTCCATACAAAATAAAAAATCCTCTATAACTGCAATATTTATATACATACCAACAAGAACCATGTCGTTGCTGGTCCTCTCCATTCTTTCAAATACCTTTGTTGCTCACTTTCTATCTGAAAATAAATCAGAAATAAAGAGTGATTAAAGACAGGCCAAGGATGTCTCATGTTAAGGTAAGACAGCCTCCACATCACCTAGATGGAGCTATTTTTATTTCAGCTGTTTCCCTGGATTATAGTTTCTGTCCTGTTAAACTTTGTTTAGTCTTGAAATAATCATACTGGTTAATATGAATCCAAAGAACTGATATGACGTGGCATTTTGAAACTATAAAATGTGTATGGCGTGTTCGTGCGTTTTAACACATTTAGTCCGGGAGCGCATTACTGCGTTAGTACCACAGCCGGAAGCGCTATTACGCATTTCTACATTTAACACCGGGAGCAATGAAATGCATTCGAATTTTACACGTCACGCCGTAGAGTAGGTGTTTTTTTTTTTTTTTTTTTTTTTTTTTTTGCATTATGGCTGCCGGAATTTTGGAATACTACGTGACAACAGCTTGACAAAAATTAGATCGGTTGTTGTGGCTGAAAAATATGTTCACGCATGGGGATGAATAAGATTTTGAAGGCTTCGAGTTAGACTAATTTTAATCGCGGCTGTTTCAAAATGCACCCGTCCCAATTATTGAATAAAACATGGACACGTATTTGTAAAAAAAAGTTTCAAAAAATGTTGCTTCATCTTCAGATTATCATGCAATGTGTGCTAACCACAATGTTATTTATCATACGTCAATGCCACTCCAATAGTCTTGCATCGAATCCCGGCAACTAGTATTTTACTATATTACTGACAAGTATAATGTTTGATTAAGGTGAAAACATCACGATAGCAATCACGTCAAATTGCTTCTCAGGAGCCACTTGTCATTGGCGTGTATGCAACATTAACTCGTACCCTCGCTGGGGAAATTAGTACACATTTTGAGGCAATAGAGTCGCAAAACACATTTTTAAACAGACAAAGCCAATTTTTCTTGGAGTGAAAAACAAACCTGCGCGAAATGACCACACAAAAATCATCGTACGAAAAATGGCGGAACCAAGTCCGTTGTCATGTCTATTTATGTAGTAGAGTCGACCAATTTCCAAGACGTTTTTGTTAGGTTAAACAGTGAATACGGATTAACTGTTATTCCCTTATACATTATACGGTATTGAACCATGATCGTGTATAAATGTATTAACTTGTTTGGGTATTGTTCTCTCCAGGCACCGGTTTAATAAGTAGAATGTCGCGCCAAGAACCCTTGCCACAGGAAGTAACGACGCATCTTCCCGCGAAAGACACGATTACCAAACCATGAACATCATGAAACACAATCATTAGACAGAAAAAGTGTCCTACTACCTCGAAGAGTCATATCTCCACAAAACCGTGAGATGTTTGAAAAATGAAAAGCCTGCCTCAGACTCGTAGTTTGCAATAGCGAAGTTGTTCTTCTCGCGGTAAACCTCGTCGACGGCTTCCGATTAAGTCATCGCAGCATCCGTCGCTGGGTATAGACACAAGCTATGTCCAAATTCGTAGGATGCGACCTCCGAAGACCGGAACACTACGTGACCCTGGGATGTAGCCTTGAAAGTTACCTTCGTTTCCATGGCGACGTTCTTCTCATTACTTTTTAAAGTGTCTATTTAGGAACTCAGAAAAAGAAAACACAACATACAGCTTAAGAAATAAATCATTCAAATACAAGGTTTTGTGTGTATTGGAATTTGTGGGCATACAGCCAAAAATTGGTCTTCGGTGGGTGTGTACTTCAACAAGGTATACACTTCATCGAGAACCCGAGAGTGTAACGCCGGTATTTGGACATGCTGTCATTTGTCTCAAATTGGAAGTAGTATCACTCGACCCGGAAGTACTAGTTTTCTCACGTGTGGACAGCATTTTATCATGTGTGCTATATGTGTAACTTAAGTACGCGGAGTTTTGATGAGCCCATTTTTTGGAAACATTTTTAATTAGTGTGGCCGGAGGTTTTTTTCCCCCTCTACACTCTTTCTTGAAACGATCAATGATACAATGGGTGATTTAGAACTGAGCCCATCAACACTGGCTACGATATGTAGCCATATCGACGAAAATCACAGTCAACTTGGCCGATTTCTTTCCAAGCAGGTTTGTTTGTGTGGTAGAAGTTTTTGTTAAGCTATGTTTTTGACTGCCTTGTTCATAACGTGCCATAAATAATAACATTGCTGGCGTGTATTGTGCTTAATGTTGTGTCTATGTGTGTGTGTTGTGTGGTCACTTGAGCAAATATAGCTTTACAGAGTCATTTTTTAATTTTTTTATTACTTGCTTTTACTTCAGGTATGGAGTCAGCATGACAGACATAATATCCTGGAGTGCCTGGCTCAGCTGCTGCTGGAGAAGGATTATACATTGTTAATAGCTAGACATCTACGACCCCTTGTTCTGGATTTGCTGGAGCGAAATGCAGAGAGGGTTAAATCAAATGGCAGGATCAACCACGATCTCCACGAGCGCCTGTGTGTGGCCCTCAGCAAACTTCTTTGCATTAGCCCCGATGCTCAGGCGTAAGTCCACATTATTTTTCACAACACAATTCCACCCACCCAACTAATCATCTTTGAGTCAAAGTTTAGATTTTGGAGGGATAACTGCCCTCCTTAACCCTTGTGTGGTGTTCGGGTCTGTGGGACCCGTTTAATTTTTTATTTAAAGAAAAATGATGAATGAATTTTTCAAACTGAGACTCACTGACTTTGGCTCATTTTCTGTGAAGAACATATGTCAGAATACATGATATGTTATAAATGTGACCTAACAAAGGTAAAGGGCAAATATTAACCATATATATTGTTTATACTGCTTGCAATTGGGATAAGGTAAACATCTGTTCAGTATTTTAACATAAAAGTGTTTGATTGTGAGGCATTAAAAGCCACGAAATGCAACGGGTCCATCAAACCCACAAACGCTGGCTGAGTTACAACAATATGAACATCACACGTTAACTTCAATACAAATAATTTAAATGTATTTTTGTTTAATACATTGAATTTAAATTAGGGCTGCACAATATTGACAAAATGTACAATTTGGATAAACAAAGGAATAAATGAGGATAAACATAATGAAACTGTTTTCTGCTTATCACTAAAAGGTTTGCTGCAAGGTACTTCAGTGATGCCCCTCCAGTTTTTCAGAGACTCTTCTTTACCAGTGAAGAGGCATCGACTGTTCAGTATGGTCCAAGGCGAATGAAACTGCGCGACCTCATGGCAGCAACCCTTCGTTACCTCAAGAGTGATCGTACCAAGTTTGAAAAGCTCTGGGACTGGAGTCCATGTGTTTCCCAGTTGCTCATGAGCGATGTTCTAGTTCGAGGGTAAGGACTGTTGACCTCTTTTTACCATTTGTAGCTAAAAGTGGTGCCAGTCGAGTGACACTTATTCTCTTGAACAGGTACACTGCTCATTGTTTAGCGCTTGTGACTCATATGACTGATAATCAGAAAAACATCTTTTTGAGGAAGGTTCTGACAAGTGAGGAGATTCTGCAGATGAAAATAAGGTATGTTTTTGTCTCGTTTAATTTCCTTTTATTTATCCAACAAAATGTCTTTTAAAAGATGTACTGTAACTGTTTGTTTTTTTTGTTCAGCGCTTTTGAAGAAACTCAGCAGACAACAGTAGAAAAAGCCCTTGTGTTAGCCAATCAACCATCAACCTTATGGCACAAGGAGAACAAGTCTCCCCTAGGCCAGTTGATATCCGAGGACTTATCTCAGAACGTCGTGGCTATTTGTGGCATTGTGCTGCCTCGGAAAGCTCCAAAACCGTCTGGCCAGGTAAGAACCTTTTATTTGTCACATAAGGTAATATTTTCTGTTGGTAGTGTGTTAAAATGCTGTTTGCAGGTACATACAAGGGATATGGTGCTGGTGGACTCAACCTGCCTGAATCTGAAAAGATTAGCATTGGCTGTGGCTTCACGGAAGCCTGTGCTCATTGAGGGACCTATCGGATGTGGTAAAACTGCTCTGGTGGAGTTTATGGCTGCTGTTACTGGTCACACAAACGCGACAGAGATTCTAAAGGTCCAACTTGGGGATCAAACTGACAGTAAGGTAAGATCATTGGAAATATAAGTATGATTGAAAATTTGAATGGGGAGAATTGCTCAAACATTGAAAACTTAGGAATCGGGCCACACACCTCTCCCCACCTTTGATGATGTCACGGAATTAAGCCATCACGATTTCCACATTGGACATCAGTGCTTAAAATGTCCTAAAACAGCGATCAATATGTCTACTTTAACAATAGGCTACTGAAGTCTCTAATTTTTGTGTGTTTTCCAGCTACTGCTTGGGATGTACCGTTGCAGTGACATACCAGGAAAGTTCATATGGCAACCGGGAACCCTGACACAGGCTGTCTCGAAAGGACTCTGGATTTTGTTGGAAGACATAGATCATGCCCCACTAGATGTGGTAAGTTCAAAATCCTGAAACCACTTTTAATATCACAAGCCTAATACACTATCTTGTAAATGTCAGAGGTTAAAATTTAGGATTTGGAATATTAGAAATGTTAAAAAAAATTCAAATATATATTTTTTGTTCTCTTCTAATTTTGACGTCTTTTGACCAATTCTGTTGTCATTTTAAGATTCCAAAATTCATGACATTCAAGGCTACTTTTTTTTCCTCTTGTCTTTCCCATTTACTCTTTTTTTTCTTAGATTTCTGTGCTTCTTCCATTAATGGAAAACAAAACATTAACGATACCAGGACGGGAAGA
Organism: Syngnathus scovelli; assembly: GCF_024217435.2. Taxonomy (NCBI): domain Eukaryota; kingdom Metazoa; phylum Chordata; class Actinopteri; order Syngnathiformes; family Syngnathidae; genus Syngnathus; species Syngnathus scovelli. The sequence continues at coordinate 6,463,546 of NC_090866.1, read as the reverse complement.
TAGCATTGAAATCGCGCCTGGATTTCAGTTCTTTGCAACAAGAAGGTATTGCATTGGTGCCAACTCATTCTGCTGCGAAAATGTTCTTTGGAATTGACACAAGTAGTAGCAATTAAATTGTCAACAATTATTGTGTACACTACAAGAAGTTGTCATGGATTTTCTATTTTGCAGATTGAATTACAGTGGTGGCAGCTGGCACAAACCACCAAACTCCAATGCAGCTTTACTGGATAAGTACTGGACCAAGCTGGAGATTGGTCACATGACACGGAAAGAATTGAAGATGGTAAGTTTCGAAATGGAGGATTAAAACCCTGATTATCCAAAGTGACAAAAAATGGAATTGCATCTGACAAATCAGAAGAAAATTTGATCTGTTTTGTGTTTTTAGTTGGTTATTAGCAAGTACCCAACGCTGACAATTGTGGCAGATCGTCTGTTGGATATCTACTGCAACCTTACTGGGGAAATCCATTTGGACCCGTCATGCCCCCAAAGCCCCAATGAAAACAAAGAATACAAGTCTGAGGAGAGTTCCACTCAGCTGGAAGGTCGAGCGCTGTCCTTAAGGTGTGGATCAGCTTATTATTAATGATGTATCATGCTATAATTGTATTTTATTTTATTGTGTTTTCATCATTCCCTAGAGATTTGCTGAAATGGTGTGAGAGGATCAGTGTTAATTTTAACAACACTTCTTCAACGTCCGCCCATCATGTGTTTCAAGAGGCAAGGGATTTGTGTTACAATTTTGAGTCATTGTTCACAGACTGTTAAGGTCACTTTCCCAAACATATTTTAAATGGAACATACCGTATTTTCCAGACTATAAGGCGCACCTAAAAACCAAAAATTTTCTCAAAAGCCAACAGTGCGCTTTATAGTCCGGTGCACCTTATATATAGACCAAATTCCTAAATTTAAACTGGCCTGAAGCATTGTCATGAAATCAATCATAAGTGGCCCGCTGAAGACTATGAATCATGAATCAAAAAGACTATGGATCATTATTTTGTGATTATAAAGTAATTTGTTGTGTCTGAAGTTGAAATAAAAAAAATAAAATGGAGAATGATTTGATTTGGATTAAAAATCTGACATGATGCATTAATGGTGCGCCTTATATAAGTACAAAGTTTTAAAATGGGCCATTCATTGAAGGTGCGCCTTATAATCCAATGCGCCTTATAGTCCGGAAAATACGGTAAATAGAAAAACAGACTAAAAGTTTAATTTGGTTCAAATTTAGCTTCAATTTATGATTTAGCTTCCGTATATGAAAGTAATATCTTTGATTTTTTTTTTTCTTCTTCAACCAGGCTCTCGATTGCTTCACCGCCATGATGTCTCACCCTGAAAACCAACTATGCATGGCGGAAATAATTGGAAGCAAGCTCAATATTTCCAAAGAAAAGGTATTTCTGTTTAATATTACATCCAATGTTGTCATTGACGGAAACACATTTTTATCTTGGTCCTAGGCGCAGCACTTCTGCCAGATGTATCAACCTGCCATCTCATTGACTGAGAATGAGGCCTCGGTTGGTAGAGTGACCCTAATACGAAAGCAGACTAAAACAGCGCAGCTGAGTATGTAAGTGGGACATTTAACACACCAACCAACTTATTTGACCACTTCTTTCTACGCATATACTTTAAAGTTTGAAATTTTGCAATATTCTCCAGCAAAACATTTACATTTTGTCTTTGATGACTTCATTATTTTTCATGGACAATTAACACCATGGAAAAACATAAATTTGATTTATCCCTCATTTATTTATTTATTTATTTATTTATTTATTTATGCAGTGATCACCAAACCTTTGCTGCAACTCGGCCAGCTGCTGTTCTACTGGAGCGACTGACCGTTTGTATTGCTAAACAAGAGCCTGTACTGTTGGTGGGAGAAACTGGGACTGGAAAAACCACCACCGTACAACATCTGGCCAAAATTACAGGTGATCAACTGGATTCTCAAATGGGACACGAGACCGGCAGAATAGCCAAGTGTTTAATCTGTTTTATTAAAGCGCCTGAATTTGACTTTTCTTCCAGGACATAAGTTGATGGTTGTAAACATGAACCAGCAGAGCGATACTGCCGACCTCCTTGGCGGGTAATTACACAGTTACCACAAAAGTTGCCATTTTAGTAGCAAATGTAATTCAGCGTTTTGACAATTACCGTATTTTACGCACTATAAGGCGCACCTTCAATGAATGGCCCATTTTAAAACTTTGTCCATATATAAGGCGCACCGGATTAGAAGGCGCATAGAATAAATAATTCAACGTTGCGCAAACGTTAATGCAATCACAATATAGTAACACTCGAAATAGTGAAAACAATAACAATATATCAATAACTCAACGTTGCTCCAACGTTAATATCACACAGCACACAAAATAAACATGTAAAGCTTAGTATAATAAGTTAGTCCTCATCCACGAATCCATATTGGTCCATATATAAACCGCACCGGGTTATAAGGCGCACTGTCGGCTTTTGAGAAAATTGGTGGTTTTTAGGTGCGCCTTATAGTGTGGAAAATACGGTATGCCCAAAATGTTTTTTTTTTTTTTTTCCTTCAAGCTCCCCCCATTAATCTTTCATGAGTGACAAGTGGTCATGCAACTGAATTCTTCATTATGTGTCTTAATTTAGGTACAAGCCAGTAGACCACAGGCAGATCTTACTCCCTTTGCGGGAGGCCTTTGAAGACTTGTTTTCTCAGACTTACTCCAGGAAGCAAAACCTAGCTTTTCTAGGTCACGTGCAGACATGCTTCAGGGAAAAACGCTGGCATGACCTACTCAAACTCATGGATCATGTCTGCAAATCATTCCGCACTAAAAAGTTGCAAGGAAACCCAAGTGGTAAAAAGTTATTTATAATAATAATACTTGTTGTCCTGTCTAATTGACTTCTTTTTTTCTTCTCTGTTATGTATAGCTGCCTTACTGAAGGAGAAGTGGGAATTCATGGCAACAAAACTCAGTCAAACGCAGCAGCAGATTCGAGCCTGTGAGACAGCCATGATTTTTGCTTTTGTGGAGGTAAAGACCTTCAAACCATGACAATTTAACCATTCTTCAAATAAATTCTCAATTTAAAATATAAATATCTCAATTTAAAATTGTCATGTAAATGCATTCTTGGGTTGGAGCAGTTTAAAACTTTTTTTTTTTATTTCTTTTTTTATATTTTTTTTTATAGGGAACATTAGCCAAGGCTGTGAAGAAGGGCGACTGGATTCTACTAGATGAGATCAATCTAGCAGCAGCAGAGACCCTAGAGTGTCTGAGCGGACTGCTTGAGAGCAGTGCTGGATCCCTAGTTCTGCTGGACCGTGGAGATTTAGGTAATTTGTTCTTTTTCACCTGTGTACTCTACAAGGCTGGAATGTTTGTTTGGGAAATATATATATTTTTTAAGCAATTCTTTGCAAGCCTTTCTTCAAATGCTGGTTCCTGAACATTTTTTAATGGCTGTCTCAATTTCACAATAAAGTGAATAATATTTTATTTGTTTGACCGGTTTTGCTCTAGCTCCCCTCGTTCGACACCCAGACTTCAGACTATTCGCCTGTATGAACCCGGCTACTGATGTGGGGAAAAGAAACCTGCCTCTTGGCCTGAGGAACAGGTAAGGTGGTGCAGACATATAATGAACAAAAAACAACAATAATATGAAATTACTATTTATGTATGGTAATGTGTCCTTTGTGCAGGTTTACAGAACTGTATGTCGAGGAGCTGGATAATGAGGGAGACCTTCGAATCTTGGTTTCAGTCTACCTCAAAAATCTGAATCCTCGCAGGAGTTTAATTGATGGAATCATAAGGTTGAAGCAAGATTACAAATGACATTTAGAGAAATGAAAAAAAAATACATGACTTTAATAATTTTTGTATGTGCAGTTTTTACGTGGCAGTACGAGAGGAAGCCACCAAACACCTTGTGGATGGGACGGGTCAAAGACCCCACTACAGCCTGCGGACACTTTGTAGGGCGCTAAAGTTTGTTGCAGCAAACACATGCGGTACTGTGCAACGCTCACTTTATGAGGTAAGAATATGAATTTATACGTATAAATAAAACACTAACTTCATTTTGTGTTTTTTTTTTTTTTTTTTTTTTGTATGTATGTGGTAAAAATCATCCACTTTATGTTTCCAGGGTTTCTGCCTCAGCTTTCTAACCCAGTTAGACAGGACGTCCCATCCCGTGGTCCAGAAACTGGTTTGTCAGCACATTCTGAAAGGAAACACCAAGTGTCTCAAACAAGTAAGAATTTTCAGAAGGTTATGTATCTTCACTGTCATGGCATGCAATCACTGATTTGTTAAAAAGGACTGTCTTGAATTTTTTATGAATTTACAGATTTTTTTTGTGCATTTTTATCCACATTAATTCTCTTTCTATTTCTTTCAGCCAATTTTGGCTCCCTCGGGCAAACCATGTGTGGCAGTTGAAGGCTTCTGGGTGTCTCAGGGCGACTTAGAACCAACTTTAGATCCCAACTACATTCTCACACCTTCAGTCAAACTCAACCTACGGGACCTCGCTCGAGTGGTATCTTCAGGGTACGTGCTATTTATCTACGTACAGAACTCTGTCCATTCTGTATTCATCTATTTGTTACAACCTTATTCCAAAATGACAATGTCACTCCCGTCACAGATCTCACCCGGTGCTGATCCAGGGGGAAACATCTGTGGGGAAGACAAGTCTAATCCGCTGGCTGGCTACAGCGACTGGGAACCATTGTGTCCGAATCAACAACCACGAGCACACAGACATCCAGGAATACATTGGATGCTACTCTTCAAATGACAAGGGCAAACTGGTGTTCACTGAGGGTAAGAGGAGTTTTGACCCAAATGTTTCTAATTTTTTAACATTTAGTGAAAATGCACAAAATAATGTTTGGATCTCTTGCAGGCGTTCTCATTGATGCCATGAGGAAAGGTTACTGGATCATCCTCGACGAATTGAACCTGGCCCCCACTGATGTTCTCGAGGCCCTCAATAGGCTGCTGGATGATAACAGGGAACTTTTTGTGGTGGAGACACAGGAAGTCATCAAAGCTCACCCGAGATTCATGCTGTTTGCTACCCAGAATCCTCCTGGTTTCTATGGGGGTCGAAAGGTATTTCATTTGGCTGAACTCCATTGTGTGAAGAAAAAAAAAAAAGTAGAAACCTGTTAATGTGCGCCTCTCGTTAACCTACAGGTTCTCTCCAGAGCATTCAGGAACCGCTTTGTGGAGCTGCATTTTGATGAGCTACCTACCACAGAGCTGGAAATTATCCTCCATCAGCGGTGCAGCATGCCTCCATCATACTGCACCAAACTAGTCAAAGTCATGACAGATCTGCAGGTTTGTCTATTTTAAGGCTGGGTTCAAATTTGAGTAGCTTATCCAATATAAGAGGAGCAGCTTTCGTGACAGGCTGCTCCACGAAGAACCTTTAGTGGGCTGAAAAGTGGAAATGATGGAAGAGCAATTATTATGAGGATATCTGACCCACATGTTCATGCTCTCTGGCTGCAGTCATTGCGCAGAGGCTCTTCTGTCTTTGCAGGCAAACATGGCTTCATTACCCTCAGGGATCTATTTCGATGGGCAGATCGCTACAGGCTGGAAGAGCAGAATGAAGCCTCTCAAGACTGGCTTCAACATTTGGCTGATGATGGTAAGACTTGTCCGAAATTTATTCTTAATCTGTTGCCTATGTTAATTTAAAACCCCTTTTTTTTTTCCCCCAGGGTATATGTTGCTGGCGGGACGCGTTCGAAAGCCTGAGGAGGAGGCCACCATCCTGTCCATCCTGGAGAAGAATTTTAAGAGGACTGTGAACCCAGAAAACCTGTTCTCTCAGAAACAGGTCTCCAACCAGTTTAGTGAGTAAACCAAATAAATGCAATGATAATAATAATGGCCATAAATATAATACCTGTTAATAACTCGATGTGGGTGGAAGGCATCGATGGTGCCACTTCAGATCATATTCTCATTCCTGTCCATCTGTTTGACAGATGCTTTTGTTGATAGCATTGCTGGAGTACCAGAGGAGTTTCACCATGTTGTATGGACACGCAGCATGAGGAGGCTAGCTGTGCTAGTTGGACGAGCGCTCCGATTTGGCGAATCTGTGCTGCTTGTTGGCGACACCGGGTAAGGTGTTGCAATCTGCTGATGTTTTTTTTGTTTTGTTTAAACAAGTGTCCTTTCTATCCCCACTTGCTCCCACACACTCACACAACTTTCTCAGATGTGGCAAGACCACAATCTGCCAGTTGTATGCTGCTATGGTTAGGAAGAAGCTTCTCTGTGTCAACTGCCACCTACACATTGAAACATCTGACTTTCTGGGAGGTTTGCGACCTGTCCGACATTCCCTTCAGGTGCTGATTCACAATTCATTTATGAAGAAAAATGTTTCCCCTAATTTTTGCTGGTGTGATTTATATTGGGGGGCGGGGTTATAATCCAGAAATTACGGTACATAAAATTAATGGCTTAAAAACTGACAATCTGTTTATGGTTACAGGCCGATGGTGATGAATGCAAGCTTTTTGAGTGGCACGATGGACCTTTGGTTTTGGCCATGAAAGAAGGTGGTGTGTTCCTAATGGATGAGATCTCCTTGGCAGATGATTCTGTTCTTGAGAGACTCAACAGGTACATAGGGAGCATAAAGTTTTACCTCTGTACAAAATCCATTGAGGGCGGTACCAACCATGTTTATTTCTATTGTCAGTGTTTTAGAGATCGAGAAGTCACTCGTCCTGGCGGAGAAAGGCAGTGGAGACGACAGCGATGTGGAGCTGATCAGAGCTGCTGAAGGTTTCCGTTTGGTTGCCACGATGAACCCTGGGGGAGACTTTGGAAAAAAAGAGGTAGAAACTGCACTACTGTTGGTGTGCATGCTTTTATTATATTAGTTTCTTTTTTATTAAATGTCTTGACCTACACTTTCTACTTGGGCAGCTTTCTCCTGCCCTCAGGAACCGCTTCACAGAGATCTGGTGTACACAAAGCAATGACCGGACTGAGCTTCATCAGATCATCCAACACAATCTATGTACTGGGCTATCACTAAATGGTAAGATAGCTCGGACACATGAGCCTCTTTCACACATTTAATCGAGAAGATCCAATAATTTTGCATGTGTGTAAGTCTGTTTTTTCTTTGCTTTTTAAATTGTCCAAAATAGGGGGTGATATCGCAGACGTGATCCTGGATTTCATAAAGTGGTTGAGCCTCCAGGATTTCGGCCAACATTGTATCATCAGTGTCAGAGACATTCTTTCATGGGTTAACTACCTCAACGTTGTGTGTAAACGGGATGACGAGGAAGGAGATGCAGAGTGGAACCTCAAACAAGACACTGTTCAAGCTCTCATCCATGCTGCATGTCTTGTTTATATTGATGGCATTGGTTCAGGTGAGCAAATTAAAATCTTACTCCTTCCTACTCAGGGTTTTGCTTGATAGGAATTTTTTTTTTCTCATTTGCTTTTGAAGGAACCACAGTGTCCAGTTCCAACAACGCTATCATGGCACGCAAGATGTGCTTGGGCTTCTTGCACAAGCGCCTGAGCGAAATCAAAAAAATGGATCAGGAGACACTCGATACACTACGAATCTACGACAACAACCTTCTGCGAGAACCTCAGTGGGGCAAAGACTTCTTTGGCATCAATCCCTTCTACATTACCTTAGGTAGGGTTTAAATGGAAATTAATTCTCAGCTGTATACTTTTTTTGTTTGTTTCATAATAATACATATTTGTTTCTATTTCACTTGACTTTTTTTTTTTCTCTCTCTCTACAGGTCCTCTGGCTGAGAGCAATAACCTATCCGACTACACCATTGCAGCAGGCACTACTGCAATGAATGTCCAGAGGCTTTTGCGGGCCTTAAAACTTCCGAGGCCTGTTTTGTTGGAGGGATCACCTGGTGTGGGGAAGACTAGTCTTGTATCCGCACTAGCAAAAGCCTCAGGGAACCATCTGGTTCGAATCAACTTGTCAGAGCAAACAGTTAAGTATTTGTTCATATAACTGTATATTATAAAGTACCTGTGTATTATACTGTGAAATGTGAAATGTTCCGGTATTGAAAATGTACATTTGTTTGTCAGGATATCACAGATTTGTTTGGGACTGATCTACCTGTAGAGGGAGGAAAGGGGGGAGAGTTTGCATGGCGCGATGGGCCACTTCTGGCTGCTTTGAAGGCAGGGAATTGGGTTCTCCTCGATGAGGTAAGCACTTGAAATAATTCTGTGATTATTATATTTTTGTGCACATGTCAATAAAATTGTCTTTTGCCTTTTTGCTAACAGCTGAATCTAGCATCGCAGACAGTGTTGGAAGGACTGAATGCCTGCTTTGATCACAGATCAGAAATCTACATTCCTGAGCTAGGCATGACCTTCCAAGTTCAACAGGAGAGGACGAAAATCTTTGGTTGTCAAAATCCATACACACAAGGTGGTGGCCGTAAAGGGCTTCCCAAATCCTTCCTTAACAGATTCACACAGGTAAAAAAAAAAGTTACATGCTTTTTGTTTGCAATTTTCTATCTAACATGTAATAATAAATAACTTAAAATAACCTTTTTTTTTCTTTCTAGGTGTATGTTGACCAGCTTACAAGCAAAGACATGGAGTTCATTGGAAATTCAATCTTTCCGGCCATTGATAAAGAAATCATTTCTAAAATGGTGGAATTCAGTGACAGCGTAGGTTATTTTTATTATACAATAACATACCATACATTTATATTTACATTACTTTACGCTATTATACTTTGTGCCTCAATAGCTTTTCCAGGAGGTGACTGTTGAACGACACTGGGGTCAAAAAGGAAGCCCCTGGGAGTTCAACCTACGGGACATATTTCGCTGGTGTCAGCTAATGCTGGCCGACCAGTCGACAGGATTTTTCAACCCTGGCCAACATGTGGCTTTGGTATACGCGGACAAGATGAGAACAGAGGCAGACAAGACACAGGTTATTTTCTCACACTATTTTGATCGATTTATTTTTTTATTCCTAATTCTCACTCGTGTTAAATTGTTGGGTGTCTTCTTGCACTGCACAGGTTCTGACAGTGTTCAGGAAAGTGTTTGGGGAAGACTTCGAACCTTACACGGGTTCTCGACAATTCCATATTACCCCACTCAGCTTGCAGGTAGATCCAAATGATAACTCTTAACAACGTGCAAACATTAATTTCATTTGTCCTTGTTAGGTGGGCTTCTCTGTCCTCCAGCGAAGTGGCGGGGCCCCTGTGAGCTTAGATCCGCCACTCTCCATCACACATCAAGCCTTGCAGCCACTTGAGTCCTTAATGAAATGTGTTGAGATGAACTGGATGAGCATACTGGTTGGGCCAACGGGCAGTGGAAAGACCAGCCTGGTGAGACTACTTGCACTCTTGACCGGAAACTACCTCAGGGTCATGCCCATGAACAGTGCTATGGACACGACAGAATTGCTGGGAGGCTTTGAACAGGTTTGTGGATTCAAGATGTAACTCACCATTTTTTTTTTTTTATTATCAATGATGACTGTTTTGGTTTTTTTAGGTGGATATCATCCGTCCATGGCAACAAGTCCTTGAAAGTGTGTCCTACTTGGTTGCCTTGGTAGCAAGGCGAGGCTTGATGTCGCTGGATGTCTGCCTTCAAGACACGGAGTTTCTGCTGCAGACATGGGGCCTCTTTAACCACTGGATGAGGGAAGAGAAACTGGAAAGCTCTATAAGGACATTGACCTCTGAGGCTCTAAACAAACTCGAGGTCATCATCCGGCTCTTGCAAAAATTGAACACAAAGCTCAAAGTGTTCACAGGTAACGATGCTGTCAAGAATCCACAATGTGCTATTGTGTACTGCTCATGCATGACACTTTTGCTTTAACCCTCCAGACATGTCAAAGCTGAAACTGGACTTCATGTTAATGAAGGAGCACATGTCACAGTTGGAGAATGGCTGGACCAATGGAGGATTTGAGTGGTTAGATGGAATGCTAATCCAAGCCTTGCAAGCAGGTGACTGGTTGCTCATGGACAATGCTAACTTCTGCAGGTAAGTCATAGTTTTACTCCCCTCCTGGAGTTATAATTGCTTGGACTGAAGAAATGACATCTCTTGTCCTGCCATTAATAATTTTGAACGCGTGTTCAGTGCCTCTGTCCTAGATCGCCTCAATGCCCTCTTGGAACCTGGTGGAGCTCTCAGCATTAATGAGCGTGGGGTCATAGATGGAAAGATCCCATTAATTACACCTCACCCGAACTTCAGGTAGTATTCAAGTTTTGGAGTCGATCTTATGAATAATGTTATTTAAAATGCTATTGTTTCAACGAAACAGATTATTCCTGACAATGGACCCTATACACGGAGAACTCTCCAGGGCCATGAGAAACCGAGGCGTAGAAATTTACATCCCTGGGGATGATGACGGAATTTCCTGGGACTCACTGGATTTGAAAACACTGCTTCACACCGCCGGAGCGACCGGCGATTGTGTGTGTGATTTTCTAATTAAAATACACAAAAGCATCAAAACTGCCATCTGGGGTAAGCATTAGTTAGCACAAGTTTATGATACTTTGATGGTCCACAAAATGAAGTACGGCTTTCGTTTTTAAAGAATCCCCTGCTTCGTCGGTGGCGTCAATGCTCCATGCTGCCACCTTGTTGTTCTGCCAGCTACAGAGAGGTGTGGATTTACCCAGTGCACTGCGGCATGCCTGTCAAGAGGTCTACTCCCTTTGTCAAAGTACCACTGTCAGACAAAAGGTATCACGAATTGAACAATTAAATATTAATGAATATTGGAAGCACATGTCAAGTGCACGTCGGAGCTTTCACGCATGACGTAATGTCACGTTACATTTTTTTTTTTTTCCAGCTCGCCCAGCAACTGATTGAGCAGCAGCTGGCTATTTTGGACACCAAAAACTGGGACACTGGGTTACTTTGTGCCGGCGTCTGGCCTGACAGCTTCCCTTCTGCGTTGCTCTCCACAGAGGACTCCTGTTTCTCAACCGTCCTCCGAGATGGGCAGGTGTTGTCATTTTGCCTCAACACGCTCAGTTTACAGGGTAAACGGTAAGGATCATGAATCCCAACATCTTTATCTACTCATGAGGGGGTGCAAGGTCATGTTCAAACATTGTGCGAGTGTTTGATGCTCCATTAAAGTTCGGCTGTCTTGTCTTTAAAGGAATCGCCCGCTAAGTTTGATTGATCTCCAGAGAGTACTTCAGAGCAGTGGCTTGAATGAAGGGCCGGTCTTTTTCGAGAGAAGGGACAATCTGGAGCAAGGACATGTGCTGCAGATGATACCAACAGCAGTTCGACTTGTCACAGAGCGCGCCTCTCATGGAGACTGGGTCATGCGGAGTTGCTGGCTGTCGCATATTGGAAAGAGCTACACGCACGCCCCTGGTTTGTTATTCTACGTGAGCAACTAACCACAACACAATGATTGCAAAAAACACAGTATAAAAATTGTAGCTCCAACACATTCTTGTGCTAGTCAATAACTGAATATTTTCGAATTAGCTATCATCTTGCAACAAATGACTCAAATCAAATCTAAAACATGATTTTCTCTTTTTTTTTGTAGATCTGGCTTTGATTCAAGTGGAAGCAGGAAAGCGAGCTCTAAAGGCTGTTTTCAGTTGCCAACTCACTGCCCAGGGCAAATCTCTTGCTGAGCTGCTGCAGCCGCAAATTATTGGTAAACCTTTTATTAAATTGTGTGTCGGACATTGAAATAATTTGAAATGTTCTTTTCTTTGATTATTTTTAAAAATAATTTCAGGATAATTACTTGTCCGCTATTGTTATGTCTCCCCAGATGAGGACAGAATTCTGGTGGACATGCGCTGGAACAAGCAGTACTTGGACATTTTAGCCAACAAGTGTAACTTTGAGGATGAGAAAAGATATTTGGAATTTCTGGAGGAGCTGAATGCTGTTGCTAATAGGTCAGTAAAGCATTGTTATTATTTTATGCATATTAAATTTGTCATGTAGTTCACAAAATGGGGCAGATAATGCATGTAGAAGGTAAAAATTGTCACTTAAAATTAATTATTAAAAGTAATTATCTTAAATTTGAAAAGTCAAACATTTCATGTCTGAATTATATGCTGGTCATATCAATTTGAAATATTTTACTCAAAATATCTGAGGTGATTTTTTTTTTAATGAAATGCACATACAGTTTCTAAAAGTTAAACCTATTTTTAACCCCCCCAAAAATATATATATATTTTTTATTTACAGGCTCACCCTGCTGATGGACAGAGAAGAGAGGGCAGTCATTTGCGAGTGTGCTGCCAAAGTGTCAGATCAAAACTGCGCCCTGAAAATAGCCACAGCCTTCTCCAAAGGTCCGCACAGGGATTTTAAGTCGATACATTCTTTATACCTAAAATCCTCCTGACTGCCTTGTATGTTTTGTAGGAATCTAAAAATATACTTTGGTTATTCTGCCAATACAGGGACGGTGGACATTGGTCACCTGCCTCATCCAGTGCTCATACACCTGCACAGCTTTTTTCGTCTGTGGGATTCCTTCACGCTGCAAGCTATGCACAGTGGACAGACTTACATCTCAGATCCCGTCATGCTTGAGGTTAAATTAGTACTGCTACTATTAATACAAAAAATAAAAGCACAGAAAAAAATCTAGATTTGATTTATGGATATATTTATTTCTCATGCAATTTTTACGTCATTTTGTGTTTAGATCCTACAGCTCCTCCAGTGGCTCGACCGTTTCTGGAACGTTTGCAACATATTGCCAGCAGATACTCAAGGGATCGCAGTGATGTCCCTGCACTGGCAGTGGGTTCAAAAGCACCTCATTTTCTCTCTACCACTGCTCCTGCTGGGAGATGCTGACGTCACATCAGAGTAAGCTTTTCAAAATATATATATATTTTTTATTATTATTTATACCCAAGCAGCGACTGCTGCAATGTCCCTCTTGTTTTTCTAGAAATTATTATTACTACTGTTATTTTTTATTATTATTTAAATCAAGCCTCAGTGCACAGTAACCCGATACTGATACTCGCTCATTCCTAATTATTCTTAATTTTTTTTCCCCAGATGCTACCAAGGGCTAAAGGCAGTTGCAGGAACCATTGAGACTCTTCTGTCCACTCCAGTGTCTGTGGCTACAGCTCTAAAAGGCATCCAGAGAACACTCGGAAAATCTCTGCCGTTCAAGGTTTGAATCCCTCAAGTCATAAATTCATTTCTAACTCCCCGTATTTATTTGGGTAGATTTGATACAGATGAAAATGTAATTTGAAAATCCACAATCATTATGTTCTCTAGATGGAGACCGTTGCGAAGTGTGCATCACAGCTCAGAGTTTGGAGTAAAGCCCTGGAAGTGAAAGAGCTCACTTTTGATCAGACCTTCAGAAATTGGAAGCAAGACCTAGTCTGTCTTCAGGTGGCAGGACTCCGTGTGGACATTAAAGAAAGCTTGCTTGAAGCCTGGGGACTCGTTCTGCTGGCAAACAATGAGCTGGATACACAAAAATCTGGTGAGATTTCATCCAGTCTCGTACAGTATTTGAGTAAATAAAATAATAACCAAATTTTGATGTATTTACCCATAAGCAATATTGGAGAGATTGGTGTCAAGTGTGGCGCACCAGCAGCAGCAGATGACTTCCTGTGGGGTCTTGGAGACCCGCAGCATGTCTGAAGAGGATGGACCCGCAGGAGAAATCTCTCTTTCTCAACAAGAATTACAACACCTTCGCCTCAGGACTCAATTGTGGCCCTTGACGGAGGAAGTGGCTGTACTCAATCAGCTGAGGCTCAGTACAGATTTCTTGCAGCTATCGTCACATGGGTAAAACTTAACTCAATAACATAACAAAATAAAACTATGAGAGTGATTTTTTTTTTTTTTTTTTTTTTTTTTGGGGTCGAATTAATTTACAGTGACCAGGAAGCACTGGACAGCTTGCGCCTAGAAGTCTCCAAACATCTCCGTTATTGCCTCCAGTCCACACCAATGAGTGTCACTCAACTTCAGCCACTGTGGTTTCTGCTCAGGAGTGAAAAGGCAAGTGTATTTCTTTTTTTTTTGGTTTACTTTTTTACCGTATTTTCCGCACTATAAGGCGCACCGGATTATAAGACGCGCCTTTAATGAATGGCCCATTTTAAAACTTTGTCCATATGTAAGGCGCACAGGATTATAAGGCGCACCTCCAATGAATGGCCCATTTAAAAACTTTGTCCATAAAGAAGTCCATATATTTGGACACGCCTGCCGTAGTAGCTCAATATTGGTCCATATATAAGGCGTACTGGATTATAAGGCGCACTGTTGGCTTTTGAGAAAATTGGTGGTTTTTAGGTGTGCCATATAGTGCGGAAAATACGGTAATACACAAAAACACACTTTGATGAATTAATTTCGAGTGATGATTAATATACCCAGCAGCCAGCAGAGGAACTACCGTTTGTGTGGTGTGCGCTACTATCTGAAGCTTTGGCTGCTCTGTGGAAAAACACCGCAACATCCGATCCTGACCGTTGGCTGAGATGGGATCCACTCAATCCGAGCAAAAATCCACATTCAGAGCCACATTATGAAGCAAAAAATATGGTATTGGCTCTTAACATATATTTTGACACTAATAGTGTCTCAAGACAACACATTGTATGATATTGGTTTTTATTTTTTATAGGGACCAGCTTTGTTAAATAAAGCCGTGTGGTCACATTGCGCACTGGGCGTGCTCAAGTGCAGTGTGACTGGAAGTCAATGGGAATCATCAGGGACTGCTCTCTTCATCTCACATGTGACCCTAGGAGAGTGGAAGGAACAGACTCAGCAGCTCCGGGACTTGACTGCCATCTTGTGGGATAATATGTCCTTTGCAGCAATGGCAGATTTAAGGTGGGCAATATTATAATACTGCCAAAGTACACTTCTCTGATCGCATCATATGTCTTAAGATACACAGATTTGAGGCTCCAGGGTGTCATCCTACGTCGACAGTTACAGAGCATGGCACATCTGTTGCCTCCCAACATGCACGAGGTTTATCTGGGTACCTGCGAGAACCTGGTTGAGACATCCAACCCACTGATTGATGCTGAGGAGATCCAGAGAATTCTCCGCAATTTCATTCAACCTAAATTGCTCCCTGATGGAGTACTGGACGCCTGCATTGCCTGCGTAAAGCAATATGTTGAAAACAAAATTGAAGGCGGGAACTCTGTGGCCTGCGCTGGTCTGTTCTGGGTCAATATGGGGTTGGTCCATATCAATTTATGGGTACCCCAGACCATCTTTGACCCAGCTGTCAAAAGGGCCTACAAACTCACTTATGCCCAGCAGGAGGTACAAGCAAAAATTTTCCCATCGAATTGTGATTTTCGGACAACATTTCAGACACACCTGCAATAGAAGTGTTTGTCTTTTTAGTTTGCCACTCTGGAGACGGAATGGAAAGTACGGAGCCTGTCCTCTGAGCTGATGACTGGAGCAGAGCTGGGGGAGTCCAGTACCACTGATGGCCTCCAGCATCCTCGAATCCGGTCCGAACCATTAATAAACATGCACATAAATGAATAGAATTAAATAAAATCAGATTAAGCTGTTCCAACTAAGATGCCATCTCCTCTACCTGTGCCATGTTGTCACATGGCTCCTTAAAAAAACGCATTCTGAACTCGGCAATATGTCCCCTATTTTGATTTGTAGGTATCTGTGGATCCGTATGCAGCAGGTCAAGGCGCAAGTAGCCGAGCTTTCCAGGAAGCAAGCATTTCGCCCCCAGGAGCCCAACTACGGAAGGTTATTCCAAGACCTCCAGCACTACCTCTGCAGCATCGGTCAAGCATCTGCAGTGCAAGAACTTCTCTCACGCCTCCAGAGGGCTCTGCAGAGTTCCTCGACATTATCCCGGTCAGCGATCCAAAGTTTGCTGAAGGAGGAGATTGTGTGGCAGAACTCTCAGCAGTGCTTCTTCCAGAGGATCCAAGACGACTATCCACTTTACCCCGATGTAGTCGGGCCAATGCAGACTGGAATCCTGCAACTCCGATATGGCATGAAACTGGTGGCTTCCCAAATAACTCCCTCTCAATATGACGTTCCTACACTTTCCAAACTGGTGTCCTGCCTCCTTTCCTTTCCCTCTCTATCCCCCAGTTTGCAATCTTACCTAGCCCATGCTGACTTCCTCTGCTCCAAAGAATGTCTGGGAATTTTGCAGAGTCTTAGGAAACTACTGTCACAACAAGATCTTAATCACGAGGACCTGCCAAGCTCCACATTGCTTCTCACTGCTCTTCTCTTTGTGCAGTGCCACACACTTAGTACAGGACATTTCAGTGATGACACACGAAACATCTTTAGGCACATCTGTCAGGTCAGAACTACTTTTTTTTTGGGTCAAATCATTGTCTTGCATGTCGTCGTTATCGTGCTGTCTTTGCTATGATGCCCTTTAGGCTCTCGTTAACGAATGGGACGAGATGGAGAAAAAGAAGAGAGACCAAGAAGAGCAGGATGCTTGTCTGTATCGTAGCCGCAGTCAATTGCATGGCGGAGGACTGACTGAGGAGCAGCAAGAGGAGAAGGACTTCAGATATCTGTTCCCTCAGTTTGACAAGGTATCAAATTCCAACTATTAAGGTTATGTTAAGCAAATTCAAGTTCAGGGTGAAAGATTAAAAAAAAAAAAAAATAGACTTTCTATGTTAATCGTCAAGAAAAATGGATTCAAAGGCTTGCGTTGAATTTGACGATGTGATCATTTTCCATCCAGGACTTTGCAGACATGTCTCTGCCGAGTCTGGAGGGCCCCACAGATGCGGACATGGAGGAGGAGGATGCCGGGAAAAGGCTTGACGAAAGAAGTTTCCTATCAACTCCTGCAATGAACACAGTAGTTGAAATTCATCAGCGCCTATGTCTAGGTCATGCCCGAGCATTGTGGTACCAGAACCGAGCACCCAACGGACAAAGCAGTGACTACATCAAGGCCCTGCTTTTGTCTTACCAAATAGCTGCCCCCTTGGTTACACACTTCTATCATCTGATTGGTGAGTGTTCTTATTGGAAATCCACATTGACCAAGAAAAAACAGATATGAATTCCAAATTGGGAATTTTTTTGTGATTCAGATGCAGAACTAAACCAGCAGTTTACAGGCAGTGAGCTGCTGCTGTCAACTCTCCTCCAGAACACAGTGCAAGGCTTACCAGGATCAGATATTATGGTTCTCAACTCTGAAAAGCCTTATGACTTTTATCAACACCCTAATATCAGTGAGGCACGCCTCTGTCTTCCCGTTCTGGAACAAATGATGGCAGCGGTAAAACAGAGGCTTGAGGATTGGCCGGAGCATCCAGCACTTGTGCAGGTGAGTGACATAAGAATTCTAATATTCTACGATTAAACCTTAGGAAATAAAGACTGCTTGCCTGAGATGTATTGTATCAGGTACAACTGCAATGTACAATGTTTTTTTTGTTTTTTTGTCAGCTGATCGTGGTGATTGAGAGGATCATGGCATTCAGTTTGTCCAGTCCTCTGGCAAAGTTCCTCAATGGTCTGGAGATACTTTTGAGTAAAGCACAAGTAAGATGCAACTTGTTTGATGTCCCTCAATATTGAAAAGAGTTTTAAAGTATTTGCGAGTAGACAAGATTTTTTAAATACTTTACCAAAGCACAGAAAAAGAAAAAAATGTGATTATGATTCAAATCAGTGAACAATCGCCATAAGTTAAATATTTATTATTATTATTATTATTATGTTAGATGTTTATTAATTCCCTTTTTTTTCCCCCTCAGGATTGGGAGAATAATGCAAGCCGTGCAGTCTCTCTAGAGAACAACATAGCACCAATAACACAGCTCATTATCAAGTGGCACAAACTGGAGTTAAAGTAAGACGATATAGTCTCGAAACCTTGAAAGTATTATCTTTTATTTTTTTTGTGCAGTTGTAATTGTAGACATCAATGCATTCTTCTGTGGCAGTTGTTGGTCAAGCAGTCTGGACAATGCTGTGGAAAGGCATACTGAGAAATCCACGAAGCACTGGTTCTCTATTTACCAGCTTTTGACAAAATATCTGGAGGATCACATGATGAATGCTAATACAGGTACGCCCCCCTCAAAAAAAGGTCACATTTTGTGTACTGGATTTTGGATTTTTAATAACCATTTTCCAAGTACCATATTTTCCGGACTATAAGGTGCACCTAATAACCTAAAATTTTCTCGAAAGCCGACAGTGCGCGCCTTATAGTTTGGTGCGCCTTATATATGGACCAAATTCCTAAATTTAAACTGGCCCGAAGCATTGTGTCATGAAATCAATCATAAGTGGCCTGCTGAAGACTATGAATCATAAATCAAAAAGACTATGGATCATCTGACATGCTGCATTAATGGTGCGCCTTATAGTCTGGTGTGCCTTATATAAGGACAAAGTTTTAAAATGGGCCATTCATTGAAAGTGCGCCTTATAGTCCAGTGCGCCTTATAGTCCGGAAAATACAGTTTGTATTAAACCATGATTGTTCTGTCTAGGCGAAGAGACGGCAGCTTTGTCGCTCTCCTCGTTGTCGTCCACACTTCAGGCCTTCGTGGAGAGTTCTAGTCTAGGCGAGTTCCATACCCGCTTGACTATGTTACTCAGCTTTCACTGCCACCTCCTCCTGCTCCCCACTCAGCCTGGACAAGGTGAGATTGCACTTGTCTTTTGTGACACAATGCTTACATAATGCACACATGAGCCCCTTTTATCAGGATTTGACTGTTTGAGGTTGGGAATATAATTAATATTGCCTTATTTTACAGTTACTTTGGCTAATCTTCTGTGGAACCTGCACAAATACTACAGTCAATTTTCAGACGGCATTCAGAACAAAATCAAAGAGCTCAGGCAACCCATTGAGAAGGAGCTTAAGGTACATAGCAGTATTTTTTTTGTAATATATAAAACGTAGAAAATTGTGTAGTATAACGTTACATGAAAAAATAACTATTTCAATTTTATTTGATTTAGGATTTTGTCAAGATCTCAAAGTGGAATGATTTCAATTTCTGGTCTATCAAGCAGTCGGTGGAAAAGACACATCGGTAAATATGAATTAAAACTGTAGTGCTTTTCTGGCTATTTAAAAATATTTTTGTTATTATTTACCATTACTTTGTGTTTTTTTTCTGTCTAGGACCCTTTTCAAGTTTATCAAGAAGCTTGAGCAGATTCTGAATGGCCCTTGCGTGACTTTTTTGGTAGAACAGAAAAACAACGTTAATATTACTGATATCCATCCAGAGGAAACACCTATTCACCGACTTCATCAGGCACTCGTGAAAGCCTTGCCAGAAAAAAATGTCCACCAGCAGGTTTGGGTCTTATCTTAGATTTGTAAACATCTCAAATGATTCAGTGCATTGACGATGATCTGGGGATTTTTTTTAGAATGAAGGTCAAGATGAGGGAGTCAATTTGGAATTGCTGCAAGGATGTCTACCTGCTCTGGCCAGAAAGATGAAGAAATTATGTGTCCAACATCTTAAGAAACACCCAGCAATGGAGTTGACTGAAGATCTGGACATTTTCACTGGTAATATACCTCTCACTGGAGCAGTTCACGTGTGATGCAGTTTCAAATTATTTTTATTAAATTGTGTAGTTATTATTATTACTACATGACTACATTAAAGTGGAGGAAAAACCTGAAAGGCGATCAAAAAAATTGTATTGAGTCCCATTAAAAATTACAATTAAAATGCAGGTTTCAATTTTGTTCTCTCGAGACTCTGTCCGATAAATATGCCATTTATTTGTCCCAAAAACTGCATTAAGATTTTTTTTGTTTCTTCTTCCTAGGTGAAGTCCTGAGAAATCTCACCGAAATGCAGGAACTCACCGTTGACACGTCAGTTGAAAAAGAGAAACAGACAGCTCGGGCTAAAAACATCCTGCAGCAGAAGCAGAGAGCTCTGTCTGGCCTGTTCAAAATACTCGCCGAAATAGGTTATTTTAACTTTCACATAAAAATTCCAAACCATTCAAAAGTTTCACACTCTATTTTCTCTCATTGTTGCATAAGGTCTGTCATACCGTAAAGGCTTGGTATGGAACAAGACAGCTGACCAAGAGGAAACGCTCTGCATACAGCCGCTGGACTTGAGCGCCGCTCTTGCTAATGTTATGAACCCCGATTCTACTGAGACCACGTGAGCTTCACCTGTTCATTTCTAAAATTAGATCCCGCTGCAGTTATGCGCCCTTTGATTGCATTTTATTATTTTTGTTTTAGGTTGTTTTCAGAGTTGATCACCACATGGGATGGATGTCAGCGTTATTTCTATCGTTCATGGGCGAGGATGAATGCTCTAAAGACAGCGCTCCAGCATGCTAATAAAGTAAGAAATGTCTTTTTATCTGACTCGTAACCATTTCTTGTTTAAAAACATCAAATGTGCAAATTTAGGGCATCATTAGTATGCTGTATTAAAGCTGATGGGAAAGGGAAAAACACTTTAGTGTGTGTGGGGCTCTCTGTTGTAGGACTTGGGTCTGGGAAACATCGAGCGATGCCGAGGTTTTTCATCTCACCTCTTCAAGCTACTCCTCCGACAGCGGCAACGACTGGCCAAGCTGACTGAGCAATGGGTCCGTTTGAGGTTTGTTGCCTGCCTTGCCACCAAATGTACAATCCAACATACCGTATTTTCCGGACTATAAGGCGCACTTAAAAACCTAAAATTTTCTCAAAAGCCGACGGTGCGCCTTATAGTCCGGTGCGCCTTATATGTGGACCAAATTCCTAAATTTAAACTGGCCCGAAGCATTGTGTCATGAAATCAATCATAAGTGGCCCGCTGAAGACTATAAATCATGAATCAAACTATGGATCATTATTTTGTGATTATAAAGTAATTTGTTGCGTCTGAAGTTGAAATACAAAAGATTAAATGGAGAATGATTTGATTTCGATTAAAAATCTGACATGATGCATTAATGGTGTGCCTTATAGTCCGGTGCGCCTTATATAAGGACAAAGTATTAAAATGGGCTATTCATTAAAGGTGCGCCTTATAGTCCGGAAAATCCGGTAATTAAAAGGAGAATATTGAAATGAATAAGTCAACACCAAAAGCAGTTTGCTGTTTTTCTTCTTTTATCATTAGGAAGCTAACAAGCACGGTCCAAGATATCAAACTCCAAACTCAACGAGAAGACTGCACACTCCTACCTCAGGCATCTCTTTCCAATTGGGTCAGCAAAGGCCAGGCTCATGCTGCTCAGTGTTCAATCCTCCTCCAGCAGCTGTCCTGGCTCATGCAGTGCTGTCCCGAAGCTCTTCAACCACAGGAGGAGGACAACAGCAACTCCCGGCATGACTCTCTGAGATGCACATCCCCAATGGTAGCTCGCCATCAGGCCCCTATTTGCCAGATGCGGAAAGGAGATGCCACCTGGAGGCAGGTGGACCAGCGTGTCGCTGCAATGCTGGAGCAGATCCTGAACTTAAAGACCGCGCTTCATCAAATCCCACAGAAGAACTCCGAGAAAGTACTTCTGACATGGTAAGACACTCTTCTGGGAATGTCATAAAAAGATAAATCCACACTAAATGGCTCAATTACTTTTAGGAAGGATTTCACGACGTGTTGCTCAGCTTTTGACCAGCTGGGAACGGTGATGTCTCAGATGTGCAAAATCGAACAGCTCTTCATGCCAGCCACAAGTCCGAGCAATAAGCACCTAATGCCAGCCGTCATCCAGAGCTTCGAGTTTGTTCACAAAGAAGCAATGAAAAGCATCACCGAGTTCACCTCTTGGAAGAATCAGCATCTCTCAGATGGACAAACTACCGCAGGTGATTGTAGTGTATTTTTCTACCAAAAAAAAAAATTGAAACTCTGACTAATGTAGTTTCTGTTTTGTTTTTTGGTTGATTTTCAGATGACCTATCTGCTTTCTGTTCCGAGTTTTCTGCTGATCTGGACACAACCATAAAAAACTTGCTGTACGCTGTCCAGACACTTGTCAAGAGAAGGGAGACAAATGAGAAAAGCGTTCAGGAAGTTGGCAAGATAGGTGAGAATAATGCTTCTAAAAGATAACTAGTGTCATTCTATGTTTTTAACATGTGATTTGATTTTTCAAATCAGATCCAGTGAATGATAGCAAAGAGGTAGAGAAAGAAGATGTGGAAGACTTACTGAAGCCAAAACACTTCACGCATCTTTTGGAAGAGGAGCTGGCAGCAGATGTGGAGGCTCTGTGTGTGGGAGATGTGAACACCAAGCTGGAGAGGCTCCTCAGCTGCTTAAAGATACACACAGACTCTTTTAAGACGCAGAAGCTCCAGGTTTGAGAGTTTTGTTAAATATATTGTCTAGTTAGTGATTTGAAACTTAAGTTGGTACTGTGCTCGCATGACCCCCCCCCTCCATTATTTTTTGGATTTTTTTTTCTTGAGCTCAGTTAATGAAATGCTTCATCTGTTTGTCTTTTCAGGAGGTAAACAGAGCGTGCAGGATGCTAGTGCGTGTGGAACCTCTGCTGGGGATTTACTCAGACCTGGTCCGTTACTTCCTGTCTGCGTCTGTAGGAGTGCACAGATGCACTGCCAAACTTCTATCAGTGTTGGCTAACGTCTTCACTGAACTCGCTCAGAAGGTACAGAGTCAACAAATGTCCACATTGTCGCGGTTCAGTTCATTATTTAGAAATTGAATAGTGTCCTCATTCATTTTCATCTTACGGTTCTCCTTAGGGTTTCTGCTTGCCTCAAGAACTAACACCTGGAGAAGGTGAAGGTGCCACTGAGTTTCATGATTATGAAGGTGGCGGAATTGGTGAAGGTGAAGGCACCAAGGATGTCAGTGAAACAATTTCCAGTGAAGATCAGGTCAACTTCATATGTTACAGTTAATTACCAGTAATGGATGTTTAACAAAAATGTATTTAAACTTCTGGTTCAATTTTATTTAAGGTGGAGGACACCTTTGCGGAGGGTCAGGAGAAAGAACATAAAGATGAGAAGAAAATGAAAGCAGAAGACAATGCTGTTGAGATGTCCGAGGACTTTGATGGCCAAACACATGATGGTGATGAAAATAGTGCTGGTATGTAAAATCATATCTTTCGAATGCTCTTTTTCGAACAATGATTTATACATCGCTGACTTACAGATGAAGATGAGTCGGATAAAGAGAATGACCAGGAGGAGATGGATAAAATGATGGGTGATCTGGGTGATGGACAAGCAGAAACTCTAGATGAGAGAATGTGGGGTGGGGACGATGAAGATGAGGATGATGAAGGAGGAAGTGACAAAGAGGACGAGTCTTCCCACCAGGGCATGGACCAGGTACCAAATTCTAAATTAAACTTAGTTTCATGACTACTATAACTATTACTAGAGTAGAGGAAGAGCTAAATACTCTTCAAATTATTAAAAAAAAAATTCATAATCTTGTACCTTCACACCTGTTTAGTCTGAATCCGTATTAGCTGCGAAGGAAGACAACTTGGATGCTACTGAAGGCGATAAAAATGAAGAAAAACGTAATGACCAGGCGGAGGCTGACGGGAAAGACAAAATCAACGAACAAAAAGATGAGGTAAGCATCCGAGAATGTTTATTTGGAGAAATTCCAACGTACCTCTTAATGTGCTTTGATACATTTCCAAATGTTTTTTTTTTTCTGTTTCCTAGAGAGATTTTGATGAGAATGAAGTGGATCCTTATCATGGCCAAGAAGATAAAAGACCTGAACCTGAGGCTATGGAGCTGCCTGATGATCTTAACCTGGACCAGGTTGACGACATGGGTGACGATGGAGATGGTGAAGGAGATGGTGAGCCTTGTTCTTGTTGAAGACCACATTGGTCCATTTACTTTTAATAGAAAAATAAGTAAATAAAGAAATAAAATCTTGGATAAAGTTGATATTGCATGATATGGACCCTTTAAACAAAATTATGAACTATACTTAATTAACATTTTTCACATTTTCTCCATTTTATTATTATTTTTCAGAAGAAAATCCATTTGATATTGACGAGCAAGCGATCGCCACAGAAGAGAATGGAGACGGACCAAAAGAGGGAGATGAGGAGCAGGAGGGAAATGAGCAGTTAGAGGAAGACAAATTAAACCAAGAAGACGATGACCACAGAGATCCGGAATCAAAGACTGAAACGGAAACGAGTGACGATATCAAAACCGAAGACAAAGAAGATGATCTAGCAACCGAAGACAAAGAATCAAAAACAGATGAGAAGCCGTCTGTTCCCAAAGAGGAAAGGACCGATCTTAAGGTAAAGATATTAACGGCTTTCTTTCCGTGACGGTTTTAGCTTGAATGTGCCACCCTTGCCTACAGGAGGATGCTGATGCTAAGGACGATGGTGAAGAACAGCCGGAGCCAGCTGAGAGGAAAGATCACAGCACTGATGGCCAAACCGGAGAGGAGAATTTCCAAAGTGATACTGCTGTGGAGCTGGCTGGAGAGGCATCAGAGAGAGATCAAGCAAAAGAGGTGATGTGCCGAATGGGATTTGATGTTTGCATGAATTGGGGTCTTTGGATAAGGTAATGTTTTTTAATGGCTGGACTTTATCGCTTTTAGGTTTTGGTTGTCTTGTCTATGTCGACAGCTGCTTCAAATGAACGGAAAAACTGTTCTTCAATACTTTCCCGTATACTTTAATTTCATAGGAGTGCGGAACTGGAGCTGCTGATGCTAACCAATCAGAAGGTCACCAGTCAAAACTGTCTTCCAGTATGGCATCACAGTCATTGACACATAACAACACTCAGGTAGTGTTGTTTGGAATTCTCTCTTTCTGTGAGCTTTTACATTTTTCTGATCTTTTTTTTTTTTACAATGAGCTTTGTCGAAATATGCGTTTCAGAGTTTTAAAAGAAAACCGGGACAAGCAGACAATGAGCGTTCGACGGGTGACTACAGTGAGTTTATTAACAAGCGTCTTCGTACGTTGGAGAGCTCACAGGAGCGGATGCAAGACAGCGGGCAACGTGAAACTAAACAAGAATCGGATCTATATGAACATATCAGCGAAGGGGCCTACGATAGACAAACATACGGTTCGTAGCAACTCCATTGTGAGCTGAATTATTAATGTGAGGTATGAAGACGTATTTTTTCTAAATATAGTAATTCATATGTTTGTTGAATGCTCTCAGATGTCGCCAATAAAGATCAGGAAGCAGCAGAGTGTCAACAGGTCAAAGATGGAAATCAGGACGAGGAGGATCTTTCAATGCAAATGGAGTACCAAGAAGATGATCTTCAAGATGCTGATGTTCAGGAACTTAAACATAAGCAGCTGGATACAACAGAGGCCATACAGGCGCAAGGTGCTGCTACTTGGGTCTTCATCCAACAATGTAAACAACTGCATACATTATTTTATTTTTTTCTTACAGAGAATGCAGAGATGCATCCGCAGAAGACGGAAAATAAAGACAACGAATGGGAGCACATCAGGCATCCCAGAGATAGAGAGGAAGCTGAGAAAAACACAGAATCAACTTTTCACACAATTCCTCTGATGCTCCTAGAAGCAACGCAGGTGCACGATCTGGTTGTTTTTCAGGACATGTGATGAAACAAAAAAAAATGCAGCTTTACTCACCCATCAGCACCATTCACAAAATTCTGGCATTTATTTTATTTATATTTATTTATATATATTTATAAAAAAAAATACATATATATATATATATATATATATTTTATATATATATTTTATATATTATATATATATATGTTTATAAAATATATATTTATATATTTATATTTATTTATAAAAAAAACTCTTGAATCTTGAATTTATTTATATTTATTTATTTATATTTATTTATATTTATTTATTCATGTGTTTGTTTGTTTTCAGCAGTTAGACAGAAACCCAGAAGACATCAGGAGCAAGATGGAGGTGCAATTATCAGTGTGGCAAAATATGACTCCAGGAACGCAGGAGGAGGTGTGTACCAACGTCTTCATAATATAGTACTGAAGTTTGATGAAAATATGGCGTTGGGCAGTATGTGTTGAAGTATTTACTGAAATAATTTTTGGGGGGAGAGATTTATGGTCAAAATTCTCCCTGAGCATTGTGTAGGTAGTTTGAGAAGCTTTATTTACAATGGTGACTTTATGATGATCAGATCATGTTTGATGATAAATTTATGCAAAAATCCAAAGTGTCCACACGCTGTTCTTTGCTACTGTTTGTAACAAATTTTTGAATGATGGATTGATAACTTTCAATTGATTTTGTGACCCCCAGGAGAATGCAGCAGCTTACATGTGGCGGCAATACAAGACAATGACTTCCCAATTATCCCAACAACTATCGGAGCAGCTACGCCTTATTTTGGAGCCGACGCAAGCTGCGAAGCTCAAGTGGGTAGAAATTTACTCATCCTATTTTGAAAAACATTTTTTTTTAAATGTTTTACTCTTCTACAGAGGTGATTACCGCACAGGAAAACGACTCAACATGAGAAAAGTCATCCCTTACATTGCCAGTCAGTTCCGCAAGGACAAGATCTGGTTGAGGAGGACAAAGCCTAGCAAGAGAGATTACCAGATCTGCCTGGCTGTGGATGATTCTTCCAGTATGGTGGACAACCATTCCAAACAGGTAAACCCTGCTCATCAGAGTTTGCACAGTCAATCCATCCTTCTGTTTATTATTGAAGAATTGCTCTTAAGAAAATTATTTTTTTTAAAAATATAGTAATTATAGTTACATACATGTCTTCCAGCTGGCGTTTGAATCGCTGTCAGTGATTGTCAATGCGCTCACTCTTCTAGAAGTTGGACAAGTGTCCGTTTACAGGTATGGTCATTTTCGGACTTATTTCCAGATTGCGTGTGAATGAAATATTGCTTTGTTCTCTTTGTTTAGTTTTGGTGAGGAGGTGCAGCTTCTCCACCCATTTCAGCAGCAATTCAATGATGATTCCGGATCTCGGATCCTCCGATTGTGTAAATTCCAGCAGAAGAAGACTAGAATTGCTCAGGTGGGAATTTAGCTCACTGGACAAAACATTTGAGTTTTTGTGCAAGTTTAATTTTTAGGCATATCTAATTTATTATGCCTTTATTTTGTGCCTCCTGTACAGTTCCTAGAGAGTGCCACCGATATGTTGGTTGGAGCACGAAAGCAGATTTTAAGATCTACAAATTCAGGTGATAACTTACACATTGATCCATCATATGAATTCATCTCATCCTCTTAAAAAAAAAAAAAAAACACGGAGCTCATGTCTCGTATTTTGTGCCTTAAACTTCACCCTCTGCTCCACAGAAACAGCCCAGCTTCTGATCATCGTATCAGACGGTAGGGGATTGTTCCTGGAAGGCAAAGAGCGTGTGACGACAGCAATACAAAGAGCACGCAGTGCAAATGTTTTCCTTATCTTTGTGGTACTTGACAATCCCAATTCCCGGGTAAGTTTCTTATTTTTTAGTCCATATATATTTCTACCTATTTCTGAATACATTTGATGCAATCTGTGGTGGTCTGATGCAGGACTCCATCCTGGACATCAAGGTGCCATTATTTAAAAACCCAGGAGAACTACCAGAGATCCGCTCCTATATGGAGGAGTTTCCATTTCCTTTCTACGTCATACTACGAGATGTGAATGCCTTGCCTGAGACCCTGAGCGACGCACTAAGGCAGTGGTTCGAACTTGTCACGACTGCAGACCAGTGAGCCGACCAGGTGACATTTATAACGAAAGAAATCTGAACACTTTACTCAATGTTGACTGATAATGGACTGATGAAGATAGTAAAGTTGTTCCTATGTTGCTTAAGAGAAAAGATGACTTGCTGCTCTAAATGTTTTTTTATATATATATATAAATTATTGCAGTTTGTCATTTACCATTTCATTTTTGTCTTGTTACATCACATTTGTAAATTACCATAATTGTGAATTGTGACAGAATTTTGTGAAACATCTTGGTAAAATCATATATTCCCCTTATGCTGTGTTTCGATGTTTTATTTAAGTGGAGACAATAACCAACATTTATTGTGAACATAAAAACTGAACTGTGGGATTTTTTTTTTTACGTCAGTGGCCTGCCCCAAACTTTATTAGCATGTGTATTTTCCCATGGGAGAGAAACAAAAAGTGTGCTTTGGGAAAATAAATCTTCCGATTGAATGTATTAGTATAAAAAATTATTTGGGGTGGGGGTTACTTTCAGTTTCTGGCCAGGCATCTTGATGTTTGTTAATAGTGTGAGTGTACGTGCCATTGTGTAGTAACTCCAAAGCATGTGTTTGCGTAATAACATTTTTACTGGTTCAAGCCATGTTCATTCATCCTTGAAGTGATTCCAAGTCAAAACAGTAGTTTCTATCAGTTTTCAGGAAGTCGAGAAGAGTAATCCTCAGAGGTTTTTTGAATTGGTTCCAGCCAATGCCAGGGACATTTGAAGCTCCTCCAGGTGCTTGTTTGCTTGTGTGATCATCATACGGATGGCATCCTGATGGAACGATCAGAGGGAAAACATCAGCACATTTATCATGGGAGGCCTACTTGAAATTGTGAATAGAATTTCTACCTGGTCTGTGGTATTCTGGTTCCTCTTAAATTCAGATTTTGCCCAGTCTTTGAGGTACTTTCTGTCCGTCTCATTTGGCACATGTTTTATAGTCCTCAACATTTTTCTATATATCCCCAAGACGGTCTGCCTCTGTAAAAACTAAGAGGGGCCGGGGGATTCAGATGCAAAATGATTGGCCATTCAGTTACTGATAGTGATTAAGTTGCTTGTCAAGGTACCATGCATACGTCCTACAGTGTAGAAAATGAGGGGTGTCAAACTCATTTTTTCGCGCGGGCCGCATTGTAGTCATAGTATCTTTCGGAGGGCCATTATGATTGTCAACCTAAATCAGGGGTGTCAAACTCATTTTTTTCGCGGGCCACATTGTAGTCATAGCTTCTTTCGGAGGGCCATTATGACTGTCAACCCAAATAAATGTATGAGCACCTCATATTATATACAGTAAAAGCTACAAAACAAACTGACAAATAACTTGTTTTCAAATCAGACCAGTAAAAACTGGTCAAATATTTAAAAAAAATATATATTAAAGGTGAAGACAATTTGCAATTCTAGTAATGACACACGAATTTGATGCACAATTTGTCTTCGCGGGCCACATAAAATGATGTGGCGGGCCGTATCTGGCCCCCGGGCCTTGAGTTTGACATCTGTGTCCTACACAGTTCACCTTGTCAAACTAATCAAAATATTTTCAATCACTATGGTCGCTACGATGTAAACTGTGAAGTCTTTACATCTGAA
Organism: Syngnathus scovelli; assembly: GCF_024217435.2. NCBI lineage: Eukaryota > Metazoa > Chordata > Actinopteri > Syngnathiformes > Syngnathidae > Syngnathus > Syngnathus scovelli. The sequence continues at coordinate 6,434,108 of NC_090866.1, read as the reverse complement.
TTATGTTTAATATTGATTATGCGTGTGCAGTATTTACCTGTTTTAAAGAAAGTGCAGTAGACGGTATTTTTGACGTTGTCATCTCTGGCAGACAAATATATTGTATATATTATAAATATGTCGCCTTATCCCTTTTGTGCGCTTGTTTCACACTTTTGCTGGGCTTCCATTACTGGCATGGGATATTACCCACAATTCATTGCGGATTTGACGAATCTCGCGAGACATCGGTGTTTCTCGGGAGAATTTGTTGTCCTGTGCCGAAAAACGATATATTTTCAAGCGTAAATATCAGCAGTTTAATCGATTCAAAACCTTTTACTCATTTATTTTGTAGATTTTTTAAGGAGTTTGTTCTTAAAAAATAGCAGCAGAAGAAACTGGACAAAGTGAGACTAAAACACTGTGGCGACCCCAATGGGGAACAGCCGAAAGGTTTCTCCAAAGGTTTAATGCTTTCATTTACTTATTTTTTGCATGTTTCTTCCCTTAGTGTGGGTAGGTTTCGCTAATCCTGAATTACCAGAATCAATAATTATTCCTGCCAAATAGAATGAAATCTCAAAAAGATCACCTTTAGCGCACTCTACTGGATTGAGTCTCCAGTCAGCCCGCTGTTGCTATGACGACCATTTCCGGCCAACAAGTCAAAACTGAAGTTGCAGCAAGCACGATTATAATATTTTTACGATTATAAAAATGTCTCGGGGTCTAGCTGTAAGTGTTGTTGAAGCTATCATTCGGGAATTGGTACACGAGTGTACCATGAGAGGAGCTACTCCACCGATAGATTTAATTCATTTGAAGGTAAGAAACACTATTTATTGCAATCTTTTTTGGTAGATTAGACCGGGAATTAGTCTGTATCATTTGTACAGGTGTAATAAACCAAGCATAAATGTGCCCAGTACATTTATTACCGGCGATGACACTCCTGGGAAATTGACATTTTATTATCCTTTAAATATCAACAGCTTATTTTACATTGATTAAAGAAACGCAAGTCACGCATTCTACACTTACCCGTAACGTGTATTTTTGACTTATTTGTGAGGAGCGTCGTCGAGTCTCCCATAACATCAAAAATAATTGCTGGTGACATAAAAGTGATTAAAAAGATTGCATCTACGGTAGCAACACTATGCAAATAAGAAGGCGATACCTACAACTAAGGTAACAACGCAGGTAAACGTGCATCAACGACTCTCTGCACTGACGTGCGGAAAAATGTGACGATTGCCTCAGGTATAAAAATGGATCCTGTCACTTACTAACAGCGAACAGAAGTCATTTTATAATTGCCAAAATGCTGCGCGTAAAAAGTGACCAAAACTCAAGAAAACCAAAAGCATGCAAGGCAAAGATGATCGCACCAATATCTAAAGGCAGCCGTGCACGCTCCGTAAAGGTAATGGGAAACTTTCGTCACGGCTGTAAAACTTATAAAAGAGAAAAACTCCTTCCATCGAGGCTGGAGCCTAAAGCATGTTGCGTTACATTTAAGTTACACAAAAAAATAACCTCAACTCTTTATTTACTGTATTAGTTTGATAATATACTTTTTTTTTTTTTTACAGATGTGCACGGAGACACCTCCAGCCACATACAATCCTTCCATTGACACAATCAAGATGCAAGTCTATTTTGACATGAATTACAATTCTAGACGTAAGTGAAAATTTGTCCAACTTGCACAATTTGTCATATGTTACAATTAGGGCTATCAGTTTAATGCGAAACAAACTGTATTTATTATTTTCAAACATCCTGAGGTGACAAAAAAAATGACAATACATTGATGTGTTCAACTGATCAACAAAATGAATATTTCAACCGTGACAGTATTTTCTACACAGGAGAGTTCCTTAAGGGAATTAGCTGGATGGTGGAGACAAGACTAAACCAAGTGAGCAGAGAGATCACTGACAGCAGGATGAAATCCAAAGAGCAATTAGATACCCTCTACCGTAAAATCATCACATACATCCTGCTAGGCTCTGGCATGGGCTCTCCTTCAGATGTCAGTTCCGTGCAAGAGGCTACAGGTAAACACGATAACTAAAGTACCGTATTGGCCCGAATATAAGACTGTTTTTTTGCATTGAAATAAGACTGAAAAAGTGGGGGTCGTCTTACATTCGGGGTCTAGACATTATAGCCATTTACAACGTTAGATGGGGCCACATATCTTTCAAGCGAATGCTGAACTTAACTCCCCAGGCCAAAGCGAACCCCTTTCACGAAGAAGAAAAAGAAAATAGCGTTAGCACGACGAAGAAAAAGAAAAAAATAGCGGTAAGAAAGAAAAGAGTAGAAAATAAAAGAAGAAATAACAGAAAATGGAAATAACAGAAGCCGTTCATTCACAAACGTGATTGCACTTAAGTTTACATAGTTAAATGTTCAGATATTAAGATGTGATAGACAGTTTTTGCATGATTTGAATGAGGCTGTTTCTTTCCAAAATATTGTTATATTTTGTTTCAGATGTACTGTAATTATTTTCTGTATAAAAATCAAATTTGGTGTTCAAAAAGTCTTTTTTTCAAACTTGAGTCTTGAAAATGAGGGGGTCGTCATATAATCAGGGTCATCTTATATTCGGGCCAATACGGTATGTATACTCACATTGTGCTTGTATCAGTTGCCTTGCAGAGTATTTTCCCATCAACTGAACTCGGAGCCTTTATGATCCTCCCAAAGCGAGATAAGGAGCAGCAGCTTTCTGAGCTCATGATGACTGTCACGGGAATTCGACTCTTCAACAAAGCTAACAAGAAAGAACAGGAGACAAACTTTTCGGAATTAAGTATGAGACAGCATCAATTTATACTGGAATTGTGGCATGTCTTATAAATACAGTATTACCATAATATTATTTTTTAACACTTTGCAGTGCCTCCAGCTCTCTCTGAAGCGCTTTCGGTCACCGGTGATGCCATAGAGGTCGAGCTGAGTGCCTCCCAAAGTTTGGCGTGGAACTACACAGCATTGTTAGAAAAGTATCGTGGCAGTTGGCCTGAAGAATATGATGTGTCCCCGGTTCAGCTAACACAAGCACTCTACAATGTCAGGCAAAGTGAAACATTTCTCCGGATGTTACTGGTGAGCAAACATTTATTTTATATTCATTTTTTTTTCCTGATCTGGTTATATTTTGCATTGTTTCTTTGCAAAAAAAAAAAATATTGATATGGCGTTCACTTTCTACCACCAGGCTGATTCACGTTTATGTTTAAAAAGAATCGAAATCTTACAGAAGGACATCTCATCACAAATATACTTGCTGAAAACATCTGTGCAGCCCAAGACAGCTGTGCTCACCGCAAAAGTTTTTGTAAGTTATTTGGTGATTGCTATAAGAATAAGTAATGACAATCTGTTATAGACATTATTACTATTATTAAGACTGTTATTATTATTCACTTTTTTTTTTCAGCCATTGTTCAAGGCCCTGTCAAAACTATGGTCAGAACTTCAAGATGAAGCAGAGCTGCTGAACATTTTAAACAACATTGCACTCAGATTGCAGTTCTTCCGTACTTCTCCGGACAATATTTTCCCCAAACATCCTTTGGGGAAACTACTGGAGGGAGTAGAAGTAAAAACAGACAAACAAAGAATGGATGAGCACATAGGTATGGCTGACAGTAGCAAATCATTTGACCAGAATATAAATTGTAATCTGAATTTCTTCAAACAGGCCAGTGCATTGACCCATTACAGATGAAGGAGCACGAGTGGCTCCACCCTGAATCTGCTGACATGCTTATTGACCTACCATTGCAGTATAATGGATACTGTGGCTACACCCTTGTTAACAATGATGGTCTTATTCTTCCAGGTAACAGAACTTTATGGTACCAATAATATATGATCAGATCAAATAAAGCCTGGCTTCACAGCATTTACCAGAACAGACAAGAAAAAATTAGGGGTGCTAATTGAGTTGATAAATTATAAATCAATTATTAAACACAATAAATCGGCAAATTTACTCATCACATATGCGCGAGTAGATAAATATTTTTTTTGCTTAAATCGAGAGGCAAAATGCCTGATTTGTGTACAGCCACTAAAACTAGTACAATAATAAATCAAACTATCAAAATGCATCCATTAATCTTACAGAAATATTCATAATGGAATTTTATTCATCTCTTTTTTTTTTAAACGTGTGCAATGTCACATGCTATATTCACCAATTATAACTAAACATAAGAACGTCTTCACATGTGACATTCCCCTCATAGGGAATCCATACATTGGTGTGCTCAAGTACAAGGAGAAACTGTATGTCTTCATCTCCAAAGAAGCTGCTATAAAATTTGCCTACAACGCTGATTACTTCATTGAACTGGTGACAGAAAAAGCCAAGAGTTCACCTGAATTGATTAATCTTCTCAAACTCCATGAAACTCCATCTTGCGTAAGATATTTGTTGTACAATTGTACTTTGTAAATTGTGTGCAATCTCAGGCTACAACCTACCACCATCTCCATCATCAAATCATAACACACAGATAAATTAATGCTTTGGATGTTTTACAGGTGCAAGCAGGAAAGAAGCCACTACTTGTGAGTAAGTCTGAGAGCTGGACTCAAACAGATCTTCACGTAATGGCGACAAATATTGTGAAGTCGTATGAATGGAATGAGTGGGAACTGCGAAGGTCAGCTATCAAACTGGTAAGTCCAAATATTCAATCATTAATATTTTACATCAAATGTCATCAATAGAGTAAAATTTGGAGAAGATGGGATTATCATTATTACTTGAAAATTCTAGGCAGATCTTCGGACAAGAGTCACACATTCAACTCAAACTCATCTGAGCCACATGAGACGGGAAAATGACACTCAAACATGGCTCCCCAAGCAGGTTGGTTGTCAAACTAAGAGAGATGGTCAGACAGGTGTCCCGAAACCACAGATATTCCTGGCTGGCCTTAGAGGATGCAGAGACGGAAAAATGGAAAAAGTCAACCTTACCAGATCTATTAATGAATAATTGGTGTCTTACCAAATAAATTGAAGCGATACCTTGCATTTTGAGATGTTTTTATTTATTGTCTTGTTTCTTAAAGGCCTTAAATGATAAATTGATAGAGACGATGAGTTATCTGATTTAAGTGCTCGCTGAGTCTGCAGGTATGATTGTATCTTAAAATATTAAGTATCACAAGGTGTCAAAAATATTTAAAAAAAAAAAAATAAGCCTGATGGCAAAATGAAAATCAAAATAATTATTTACAGATACACAATTATGGAACGTGCTGTGAGCAACATCGGCTCGATTTGAAACAACTTTTAATACGAAAGCTGTGATTTCAAATCCAAAGCAATGCAACCATGCCATCTCTCATTTGTCATTTGTTATGTAAAAGCTTGAATTTTACCTAGCTGGGCTTCCACCTCTTCCCGTTGAAAAGACCAACATGGCAGTATATTCTAGCGATAGTATGAAGGGGGCTACAATAGGATTGATAATAATAGGAAGTGCTAATAAGTAATAGCTAGGAAAAGTCATACTCAAACTTGTAGTCATGGGCCAGGTAAATCCTACGGAAAATAAGTGCAGCCAGGATCAGAGAGAGCACCACTATAAGCATAGCGGAGCCTGCGTGGCTCTCATCTTGTGCCTCGTGGACCCCTGCAATTAAAGGTGGTCTGTTTGGAGCTTCTCTGTTGTCTCTTTGAGCATGCCGGACACGACGCTGCCGTGGACTGTGAGGATGATCAGTGTCCAAAGGAGTTTGCGGCCTTTCCACTCTCGCAGCTGCTGGCACTTCTGCCTGTAGAGGAGGATAAATAAATTTGATAGTGTACTTCCTATTTCTCAGAGATCAACCATACCTGCTCAGTCTGGGGCGGATCGACAACTGCGTCGCCTGAAGAATACGGGGCGGCTTCCGGGGTAAGATTGGAAACCTTGGTGTCAACGTCACTCTGGTTCCCCGTTTTACTGGATGAACTTGAGTCTGCCTGAAGTTAGAATAAACATTTTGACAATGCTTGACTTTACATCCATTAAACAAAAACACTTTATTTGAAGGTCCCAAATTCCAGGCCCACCCATTTTATTTTGTACCTTGTAGTTCATTTGTTGAGTGAAATCATTTGCCATGTGATCCTCTGGGCTGAGGTTGCTGTTTGGGGTCAGAGGCAGGAGTGCTGAGCGCAATGTACAACTACATGTCTCGCAGCAAAAATCCTGGGACCTGCAAAAGAAGAAATTTAATATAACCAGGGGTTCACATAAAGTGCTTCCAGTGAATTATACATGCCAAAAACACATTTTTATTACTTTTGTTAATTTTTTATCAAAGGAAGATGTTTGAGATGTCACTAACCAAAACATATTTATTGAGCATTTAACTGAAAATCGTACTTTTTGGCAAGGACCCTCCGCTCTTCTGGTGTATAATCAAGAGATCCAATTGCACCCTCTCCTTTTGTTGGCATGAATCCAATTATGGCAATTAGAGCAGTCCGTACTGAAATATAAACAGAAAAATTCAAGTAAACATAACAAAAAAAACATTAAAAACAGCAGACTATTTTAAGAGTGAAATAATTATCCTAACTTTGAAGGTCAGCGTATATTATTCCGTGAGCTGCAACGATGTGTTGCAACTGTCTTGAGAATTTTTTTTATTTATTATAATATTATATTATACATAATGGTGTTTGAACACATACATAAGTAAGAAACCTACTGCTCCATGAAGGCTGCCATGTCTCTGGATGGTGACCCGATATACTCAGACAGATCTTCTTCCCGATTTCAAATCTTCCATTAGGCTGGGTATGTGCAAAGAAGACAAATAGTGGATTGAGTTAAAAGACATGACCTGAGGTTTGTTGTTTCTCTTTAAAGCATGACGGTCAAAATGTCAACCACTCTGGATTTTACTGCTGCACGTACATGATATTAATCTGAAGTGTGTCTTACTGTGAGAAGAATAATGCTGGGAGGCTTCATTGGATACTCCGGGGGAAGCACAATCCTGCCATGGTAGATGCCACCATCAAAATCTGAATCTGGGGGTCCACGTACGGAGAAGTGCCATTCAAATAGGTTATCCTAAAAGGTCACGTTAAAGTAGATTATGTTGAGCACATGCTTACCATAAATCTGAAAAAAATAAAATGGTCCCATTACATCTGTCCTGTGGTAAACTTACTTCCAATGGCTGGGCATGGTAGTGTTCTGTGGGCTCTCTTAATTCAGCAGCCTCTTTCATCAACCTCTTCACCGCTAGTCAAAAAAATAAAAACATGGATATGTTAAATTGATTGCAAATGTAGATGGGTGGTTGTCAAAAAAAAAATGGTCCAGCCCAAAATGAACTTGTTAAAAAAATGTATTTTTATTTGTTACTATTTACAATTTCTTTCAGCCAACCGGAAGTACACAAGACGTTTTGTTTCACGTGTTTCGTGAAAAATTGAACAGTTATGCCGTTTGACAATTTCCATGTATTATGTGACGAATCTGCAGACTAGAAACACAAGATTACTGCTGACCTAGCTTTAAGCCACATCCGGATTCGTAACACCAGGTTTAGTGAATCTTATTCTAACTCTACTATAATATTATAACATTTGGTCGTGGAAATCCAATTTTCAAAACATTCCAAACCATTAGATAGAACATCGAAAAAATAAAATAAAAAAAAGGTAACTTGCGAGTGTAAGACATGTTTAAAATATACGCATTCACTCGATGATGTCGACTATTTTGGGGGAGAATGGACGTAACAAACACGTCATTCTACTGAGGTTTAAATAGTGTAGCACACTGGGTAGAAATGCAACTTACCAGGACTCTTGAGGTTATATTTACTCTCCATAATCTTCAATCACCTGCAAGAAGATATACCGTCGCAGTTAAATTGTAAAATCGCTATTTAAATCTGTCAAATTCGTATAGGTTAGCTAAATTGAGCTATTTAGTCAGCATTAGTGAACCTCACGATCTACTGAAAGCTTGGTCGGATCGATCATTTGTCACGCACTCAGGTATAAAACGTACTACGTCTAATTTCAGACGTCACAAAATAATATATGATATCCGTTTTAAACCGAGTTTTAAAACGTCCGTAGCTTTTTGCGTGACATCAAACATTAAACTCGAAAGTAGGGGGAGCCCACTGGACTAAAACAGTTTAGCACATAGACTTGTGTACTAGATCCTCCCTTGAAAAGCTTGGCACGATAATCTATACATTATTACGTCAGCCATATTGGATGTGGAGGAATGACTCAAAACAAATGGACTGAATTTTATAAAGCGACAACATATAGAGTGCTCTAAACTAATAATGCATGGAGGAACATAGGTGGATTATCACCAGACACAGATTTATTTTTTTAATGCTATAATGGAAAAAAAATGAGTGATAAAGGTAAAGCCAGGAGAAAGATCTGCACTAACCTCTTGGGAAGATTATGGAGAGGATGGTCAATAGCAGGTTAGTGTCAGTGACTGCTGGAAGGTCCCTATTTTTTTTTGTAAAAATTATTATTATTAAGGCCCAACCAGCAAACGCTTCGAGGACCCTGTCATTGTTCTTCTCCATAAAGACAAGCATTTTTGAGGAACTAAACGAGCGGTGATTGCTGTGGGGAACCTTTATTTTCTTTGTTATTATTATTATTATTTTCTAATCATTTTTATTATTATTATTTTGTGATTGCACGCAAAAAAACGAAGCAGATCCTTTACACTAGCCATCACGATAGTTTGTTTATATCCAGGTGAAGATCCGGAAGTGCGATGCGGCATTTCCGTTTTCCTGCTTTATATGTCGCGATGATGACGTATAACTTGAAGTTGTGCGAGAGTTCGTGCACGATAAACGTGATGTCTTTGTCCAATCAAAATCCACATGCTAAGAACTGACGTCATGAGTACGCGTTCGAGCGGGAAGACGAATTATATACCGAAGACAAAATAGAATTTAACTGAGATTGATCCAACTTTGGCCTTAACAAATTCTGCCTTAAATCGTGCACCACAATCGGAAACCTTGCGTTAAGGTAAATCAGTTTGTTAGTCTTAGCTTATTTTGAGTTGCAGTAGAACCGCTGTTTTCCTTGATTCATTGCGTTTTTCAATTTAGATATGGCGATGAGATGTGAGGGTGCAGTTGAAAATGAATTTGAAGAGGAAGAAAACTGTGGGCCACAGCCTCTAAGCAGACTAGAGGTATGTCATCTTTTTTACAATTCATTTTTTATTGATTTTTCCATTGATATAACAACAAACCTATCCACATAAAAATAATGTAAACAAACCAACCCCTAAACAGAACTGACAGGAAAAAAGGCTATACACCACTTATATAACAGTATGTGTGTGTGTGTGTGTGTGTGTATGTGTGTATATGTATATACACTTGCACACACACACACATTTATTTCTCCCCCTTGGAATTTTTAGCTTTGTAGATCTTATGGCAATCTGTTTTGTAACGTCTTTAATTTCACCCCTATTTTTTGTGTCATTCAAATTTCTCTGCAGCAATTTGGAATAGGTGCCAGTGACATCAAGAAACTGGAGGAAGCAGGTTTCCACACCATTGAGGCTGTGGCCTATGCTCCAAAGAAGGAGCTGCTTAACATAAAAGGAATTAGTGAAGCCAAAGCTGATAAAATCAGAGTAAGTTTTCATTTGTGGAATTATGTTTTTTTTTTTTTCAGGGCTACAATAAATAGCCAATATCAATAAAAATTGAAGTTGGACAGTCACAACAAGCTTTGTGGTTCTGTAATGGCCAATGAAATATGAAACACAAAATTTGATGCCCCACCCTTTACAATATTTCAATTAGACTTGTAAACAATCATAGACACAGTTTTTATAAAATGGCAGTTTTTGTTCCAATTGATTTTATGCAGCTATTAACCCATTATCACATGCTGAGTCAATCTGCTAACTCAACTGATTTGCTCTGCAGACTGAATCAGCAAAGCTGGTACCTATGGGCTTCACTACAGCCACCGAGTTCCACCAGAGAAGAGCAGAAATCATCCAAATCTCTACAGGGTCGAAGGAATTGGACAAGCTCCTACAGGGTGTGTAAATATTTGGACATTTGGACACTCGAAAAAGAAGTAAAAAGTAAACACTTAGACTTTTTGTTTCTCTTGAAGGTGGTATCGAGACTGGTTCCATTACAGAGATGTTTGGGGAGTTTCGGACAGGGAAGACCCAACTGTGCCATACACTCGCTGTCACATGTCAGGTACCATCTTATTTGTTTGAATGTCAAATTACATCGTTTTCTGGTAATTATGGTAATTTTCTTTGTCCATCCCACAGTTACCTATGGATCAAGGAGGTGGAGAAGGTAAAGCCATGTACATTGACACAGAGGGAACCTTCAGACCAGAGAGACTCCTGGCTACAGCCGAAAGGTGATTGGGGAGATGATATATTGTACCATTAATAAAATGTCAAATAAAAAAATGAAGGATTTGTCCAGTAACTGTTTTGGATCAACTAGGTATGGGCTGGTGGGCAGTGATGTTCTGGACAACGTGGCCTACGCTCGAGCTTTCAACACGGATCATCAGACGCAGCTACTGTATCAGGCATCTGCCATGATGGCTGAATCCAGGTCAGTTTGGAGAAAGGATTTGTGATTATTTATTTGAAGGCTCGGCACCAATTGAGTTAGGCAATGTTTTGGACCAATGGTGTTCTGAATTCAACTGTCAAATTATTGCAGGAGGCCAAACAGCTGTTTTATTGTGAATTTGTTTTGGACAATCTAATTTCTTTCATCCATGTACTAAAAGTTAAAAAAAAAAAAAAAGTCTTTTGAGGGGCCTGCAATGTATTTGAATTGTAAGCCTTTGCATTTATCTGGTCTTGACAGATATGCTCTACTAATAGTCGACAGTGCCACAGCTCTGTATAGAACTGACTACTCAGGCCGAGGTGAGCTGTCCGCCAGACAAGGACACTTGGGACGCTTTCTTCGTATGCTGCTCAGGCTGGCTGATGAGGTATGGTGCCATGATTAATTATATATGTATTTATGATCTGTCAATTGTACGCATTTATTAATCTTTTTTTTTTTTTTCCCCCAAACCTGTCTTCACAACAGTTTGGTGTTGCAGTGGTAATAACCAACCAAGTGGTTGCACAGGTAGATGGTGCTGCCATGTTCTCTGCTGATCCAAAGAAGCCAATTGGGGGCAACATTCTGGCTCATGCATCCACTACACGGTAACTGAATTGATGAAAAAAAAGGCCCTGTTTACACCCTGTTACATCATTTGTTTTCTTTGCAGATTATATCTGAGAAAAGGCAGAGGAGAAACAAGAATATGTAAAATCTACGATTCACCTTGCCTACCTGAGGCGGAAGCCATGTTTGCCATTAATGCTGATGGAGTGGGGGATGCTAAAGACTGAAGATGTTGTGCATCAAACATGATAAAAGTGTCTAAACAAAGTCATGAAACTCCTAAAAAAAACATCTGTGATGTGGTAAGAACTATTTCTGCCAGGAAAACTAAAATCTGTTAAGGTCAGACTGAGTCAACGTGGAGGTTGAAGCTACTGCGTGTGTGTGCTCGCGCGTGTGTCTGTGTATACGTGTGCGCATGAATAATTTAAGTTGCAGTATATGACAAAATAAACAATATGAAAATAGCTAAGTAGCTGATGTGTGATTGCATTCTGATAAATGATGCTCTCACTGAGTAAAGATTTTTGTAACCAAGATACTAAGACGTAATCTCGTTATGTCCGTTTGTGTATGAGTGCTTCATACATTTACTCCTATCCTCGAATTATTTCAAATTTTTACAAAATGGCAGAAAATACACACATTGTTTCTTTGTCATCGGATGACGCGTTGAAGCCATGCTCCGCCGAGGTCCCTGCGGGGTGAACGACGCATCTTCATTGAGACAAGCGTCAGTAAACAAGTATACTGAAATATAGAATATTATTTAAGCAAAGGTTTGTTGACTTTTTTTTAAAAATTCTCTTTTTTCTTAAACATTTTTGTGGTTTACATGTCCATCAATCTGCTTTACAAAATAAACATTGATTTGTTGACTTTTTCATCCGCTGTTGTTAATATTAGTACAATATATTTGTTGTACGCTAGATGGCGGCATTCACCTTCCAATCCATCTTCCTGCACAACCAACGCTGCTCTAACTTGACCTCGAAAACTTGAGGTAACTTGCAAGCCTATCAAACACTTTCAGCTTCAAATACAACAACATATTCAATAAAATGATGTGTGCACTATGTTATATTTTTGATCATGTAGGTCATCAACCAGCCTGAAAAAGTATTCTGGTAGCATTTACATATAGAGGAGATAATGGGCCTACTATGTGGTCAGTGTGCCATTTCTGTTGGGTGGGAGTTTCCAGCTATACAGCTAGGGGAAGCAGCACAGGATGTCCTTTTCCACATTCCTTCAGGATAGAATAGCTCGGTGTGCGTGGTGGACTTTATCATATTTATGTTATAGTTCAATATCTTAATCAGACCACTGCATTCAGTCAATAATGCTGCTGTTTTATTTATATATTATATATTATAATAATAATAATTATATATAATTAATATTATATATCTTATTATTATATATATATATATGTTTTATTATATATATATATATATATATATATATATATATATATATATATATTTTGCTTTGTTGACATGGGGACTTTATAAATCTCTCAGAGTGTGACAGCTGGGAATCCCACTATCAAGTCACATGGTACATGCACACGATCCCCCTGATCCTTCCCCTCATCCCATTCTCTCACTAATGCTTGTCTACAGGACGGGAGAGAGGAAAAAAAAGCTTGAGGGATTTAGATGAGGAGAGGCAGCACGGACAAAGCTTGAAGCAAAGGAATAGCAGTGTGAGGCCACTTTTCAACCAGCAAGAATCTGAAGAAGGAAAGACGGAAGCATGGAAGGTATATAGAAATAAAAATGGTATATTTTGCAAAATAATTGAATAGTTGTTTCATTTTTACGAGAGAGTAATAATGATGAGACCAAAATAGCATGTTAGCATGTTAGTCAAAGAAGAGAAGGAAACAGTAATGTGAGTTGATATGTACAGCTCAGTGTCTTCAGTGGTCTGACCCTAGTGTGTGTGTGTTTGTGTGTGTTTGTTTATGTATGTTTGAAGACCTCCCCACCCTCTCACAGCTAAATTCACATCTTCAACTTTCACAAGCTTGCTACAACGAAAAGTCATACTGAGCACCATGGACAAGGTGAGCCAAATTATATACATATACTGTACATGTGTACATACACACACACACACACACACACACACACACATATGACAATTTATCACTTCTTGCAATTTAAATGCATAAATCATTTTGGTGTTTTCTGTGTAGAATTTTAAGGCAAGGTTTAAACCGAATCCATTTTGGAACACCAAAGCAGTATGTCGAAAAACTTTTCATTTTCTCATGTTATATGATACTGTACATTTATAAAGCATTTTTGAGACTTGAGAGTTTCAAATGCAACCATTTTCACTTTTATATGTGCCACTGCCATTTTGTTGTCAAATAAATGTAAAAATTTATAACCCAAAAAAAAAAATCCAGATAAATTATGCCAACCATCACATTATGCTGGATTCGGGATCCATTAATCTAACTTTTTGTACCATTGTCTAAATGACTCACTATATATCAGGATGCAATTTGCTTTAAGACCAAGCTCATCTGTGGTGAGAGAAGTATGGTTGTGCTTGTACAAATGTGAATTTATTTTCTCCGCTCCAGTTCACTCAACTACATCCGTGCTTAAAATAGAATTATGAAAGCTTGCCGTGTGTTAGTGTGTGCGTTCATTAGTGCGTGCTTGTTTGATCCTGACCTGATAAAAATGTTTCATCATCTTCCTGAGGCTTCTCAAAGGTCAACAGAACATCACCAGTTTCAGTTGATGCCCCAATTGGCTTTTTTTGCATTATAATCATAGAGACCCTGGTTGGGCTGAAATTGATGTTGATCACATACATTTGCGATCATAAATATCCCTCTATCCATTTTTTATACGCTCATCATAATTAGAGTGATGGGTGTGTGGAGACAGCATTTTATTGTATTAAAATAAATTCATTAGTCATTTTCTCAGCCACCTACGTATCGGTCAAGCCACCCTCAGACTAGTAGGAACTGTTCAAATATTTTAAAAAGATGATTTTTAAAGGTGAATACAATTTGCAATTTTAGTAATAACACATGATGCACAAATTGTCTTGGCGGGCCATATAAAATAATGTGGCGGGCCATATCTGGCCCCTGAGCCTTGCATTTGATAACAGTGATGTAGACAAAAGGCTGTTTTTAAAATGTTAATCCTTTATATGACCTGCTTTCTATTGCTGCCACATGCATGGAAGATTACACAAGCAGCAGTGTAAAACATAAAACAACTACATAGTTACATAATAACTACTGCTGGTCTGAGTGTTCATTCATTTTCAATGCTTATTATTATTTTTTTTATATGCACAGCGCCTCTAGGTCAAAAGGAATGTGGGGCATAAGTGAGTCACACATCACATGATGTTAATTTTGCTTTAACTTGACTCTCTCATGATTACGAGTCTGCATCGTGATAAAAATGTATGAAATGTTCCGGATAGTCAGTGCATCAACGGCAAGTGACATAGGATGGGGAAAGTTTTGCAATCTGTGTTAAGGAGAAATACATGAATAGTGATAAAAAAAAATCCCAGTGGAAGTCATGTGAATCAACAAACTCAAAGGAGCCGAAAAAAGAACTGGGATGTCAGTAACTTGAAATAGAAAGGGAGAGATAACCTCTCTCGCTCTTTTTCTCGTGTTCTCTATGAGTAGGCTGGGCTACATCGCCGAAGGATGCAAGGAATGTGAAAGAATGTGACAAGAGGGAGAGAGAGAGAGAGAGAGAGAGAGAGCTTGATTAAGTGGAGTAGGATGCTCTGGATGTTGAAGCAGTTCTATTTATTTTTTTTTCCCTTTAGCTCAGCTTCAATCCTTTCCTTCAGATCGAGCTGATCTGTCAATTCAGCCGACCAAAGAACTTTATCAAAAATCTAACAACGGACAACTGAAGGTGTGCTTAAAAATAATAATTCAATAGTGAATGAAGAGAACGCATTTTTTCTTTTATTCAACCTAGAATGCGCTTTTAGTCCGCATGGAGGTGCTATGCATAGGATTTCAGGTGCCGCACCAGCTCCCTCAGGACATACATGGTGTTTCCAGTGTTCAGTGGGGGTGGACTGTAGCGACGCAGAACCTCGTTGTATCTGGTTGGCAGTATTAAGAATTATTTCACCACAGCTAACCTCGATCACATCACTAAGAAAACCGGGATCCATGAGGATAATACAACACAGATCTTGGGTAAGGTGGGTTTATTGAAACCTTTTGAAAACTCTTAGCAATTTTTTTTCAGTTGGATAATGTAAGGTATTAATTGGTTTTATTGGTTATGTTGTTTTTCTTGCTTATAATATTTCTATATTAAGCTTTTTTCAGGTTTCTACATTTAACTATAGACAAATTTGTGACCTTTAGCGATCTCGAGGTTTTTGGGTGGCTATTTTTGTAATCCAGAAGTAAGATACCTTGTCTCTGCCTGTGTGGCTATGCATCCCTTTAAAACATAGGTGTCAAACTCAAGGCCCGGGGGCCAGATACGGCCCACCACATCATTTTATGTGGCCCCCGAAGACAAATTGTGCATCAACTTCATGTGTCAATACTAAAGTTACAATTGTTGTCACTTTTAAAAAAAAATACAGATATTGCTAGCAATTTTTGTTACCATTGAGCTTTAAAAAATATTGAAGTACGCGGACTTGGCAAATAAAAAAATGATTGATTGATTGATTGATTGATTAATTGATTGATTGATTGATTGATTGATTGATTGATTGATTGATTGATTGATTGATTGATTGATTGATTGATTGATTGATTGATTGATTGACTGATTCTTTTAGGCTGTGTAATGTTTTATAGGTAAGTCACAGAACCGTGAAATCGCATCTCAAGTGGGCCGGGAGCCGATGCAAGTTGGCTAGTATTGTACAACATAAAAAGTTACACTTCTTCCTACTCCTTTCGAACATGTATGACTGAAATACTATCACTGTCTTACTATTGCTCCTGGAACTTTCATTTGACGATGAATTTTTAACGTAACAGTGACTTAACGTTCGATTATCACAAAATGACTAATAAGCAATTTATTTCCTCTTGATAGGCTAAAGGACTGAAAGACAACATGGTGTCATCCAATGAGAATAGTCGCCAACCACTATCATCTGGTAACATGGCGGCCATGATGTCATCGCGTGGCCTTCAGACCATAAACCTCCATAAGAACTTGCATGGATTTGGTTTCACTCTGCGACACTTCATCGTTTACCCACCAGGGTCCCACCTGCACAACTCCAAGGTAAAGATGACAAATTCCACTTTTAATATAGAGAACCTCAAAAATCAACCACAATCTGTCATGATCCAAATTCCTCTAACCTACTCTGTTCTTTCCAAAGGATGAAGAGAATGGAAATGCAATTAAAAAATGTGAGTGCCATTTTTTTTTTAACATGAATATCCTTTTTAACATCCTTTTTGTATCATAGAAATGTCTAGTGAGTGACATTTTAATGACAGAAAGACTAAACTGTTCATCAAACTAATACTTGTTTTATTTACTTCAGGCTCACTGATTGTTGATGCATTATAAATGGATGTTCATGTGTGTTTGTCACAGGTCGTCAGCAGTGTCATTTGGAGGCTATGGACACCATTTTTGTGAAGAGCGTTAAAGAAAATAGCCCTGCTCATCAAGCTGGACTGTGCACTGGTAATTGACTCCAGTTACTAAATGAATCCATATTGGTCCATATTTAAGGCGCACCGGATTATAAGGCGCACTGTCGGTTATTGAGAAAATTGGAGGTTTTTAGGTGCGCCTTAGAGTGCGGAAAATACGGTAATTTGTAAAATTCAGAAGCGCGTGCTCACAGAAACATTTTCAGAATCGGGCAGAAATATTTAATGAAAAAATATTTTACATAGTTTGACTACACGCTTGATGAGTGGGCATAGACTTTAGAGACCCTCCCTATATGAAAGATAGTATTAAAAAAAGTTAAATGTGTGTGTGCGTGTGTGTGTGTGTGTGTGTGTGTGTGTGTGTGTGTGTGTGTGTGTGTGTGTGTGTGTGTGTGTGTGTACACATACCATCTCAGGCGACAGGCTAGTCAAAGTGAACGGGGAGAACATTCTTGGAAAAACGTACTCTCAGGTGATTCGACTCATTCAAAACAGGTAAGTGGGACGTTATGGGACAAAAATGTGGCTTTTTTTTTCCATCATGCCTTGAAGTGATATTAATTCTCTTTCTGCATTGTTGCAGTGAAAACAATTTGGAACTTTCTGTTATGCCAAAAGATAAAGAAGTCCTGCAGTTGATCAGCGTGCGTATTCGTTTTGTTTTTTGTCCTTCCTTTCCACTGCTCTTGCATTGCTGTTAGATGACTAACGTGTCATCCTGTGTCAACGTCCGTGTGTGTGTGTGTGTGTATCTGTCCTCGATAACATTACCTTCCCTCTGTCCTTAGGTGTACTCCCAGGAGTCCTGCATGAGAAACAATGACACATTTACAATCAAGGACAATATTCTCCCAGAGCCCCCCCTTCGTTATTGTTCTTCCACCAATCCCATTACTTCACAGCTAAGCCACAAACTTAATAGTGACCTGGACAACTCTCAGTGCAGACCCAGCCCAATGACATCAGCAATGGACAACCACCATGGTATTGCTTCAACAAACAACTGGATAAGAATGCCTGAGGACGTCAGCAATAAATTCGTCACGACAGTGAGGCATCGTGGCCGCTCCTCCTCAGCAATAAGTGCACTTGATTTTCACTTTGCCAACCACAATGCTGCCATCGCCTCGGCAACACCAACCCGCAAAAGCAGCCTGCCAGCCTTTGGTCACGCTCGTCCTGATTCCCTTTGCCACCAAACGTCGGACTGGTACTTCTGCCAAGCTGAGGTTGCGAAGCGTTCATCCTCTTGCCATAGCAGTATGTTGTACTCTGGACCTCCATATCCTGACAATGTCTCTTTAGAGCCTAACATTTTGCATCATCATCAAACTTCTGCAGCTTTTCATGATTCTTACTTGCATGGGGAATTGAGTGGTATTTCAAGACCGGTAAGCATGTCAGAGAATTTGCTGGCAGCATATGCAAAGTATGAGTATAACTATGGCCGTTTTTTTGAAACACTAGAAAAAGCCTCTGAAATGATTCCACTCTGCTCAGACAGTCCTTCAAAATTTAGCCAACAAAGGGAACAGAAAACCACAGGAGGAAATGAGCACCAAATCAAAAGTACAGTGTCTTCTACAGTGCCCCCTTGTGGTAAGCAATCAGGTCAGCAGGAAGCTGAACCACAAACAAGGCGACTGGCAGATGAGTTGGTGGGTTACAAAAATCACATCAAAAGCACATCAATGTCTCACGAAACTCCCCATCCCTTCCAACATGCACAGACTTTACAAAAGCCAGGTAACTGTGGCCCGCACCTTCGCTGCAGTGCAGACAGCAGAATCAGTGAGCCAGAAATGGCGACACAATCACAATGGACTACCACCCCACCTGCATCAAATGACCCAACTCCAATGGGATGTAATAGAGATATCATTTCCCAGATCTCTCCAAAACAGCCTTTGTGTCACAGACCACTTGCTCATACTTCAAGTCCCCAGTCACCAGAGTCACTGAGTGAAAGCCCCTCGCCTGTCTCTATTGGTCCTGGTTGCAGTCGCAGCACAAATGGCAGCTTGATGCAGCAGGCATACAACTCCCTGTCTTCTATTCCCTTCATAGGTGAGTGCTAACTTTCCTCATTTATTTATTTATTTATTTTATTTTATTTTTATTATATATTTTTTAATTTATTCATTCATTTATTTATGGTTTCGTAAAGTTAGGGATAGGAATGCGATGTTTAACGGGAAAAACTGTGGAATGTCAGTACAAGTCTATTTATTTTATTTTTATTTATTTATCTATTGATTTTTTCATTTATTCATTCATTTTTTTATGGTTTCTTAAAGTTAGGGATAGGAATGCGACTATCTTTAACGGGAAAAACTGGAATGTCAGTACAAATCTATTTTTAAACTTTGTATTTTACCGTAATACATTGCGTTAATCGTTGTATCTGTTATATCTCATTTTACCCATCTTACTTTTATTTTTATGGTGTATTATTAGGCAGTATCAAAGGACGTCGCTCTTCTTATCTGCTGGCCATTTCTACCGAGCGATCAAAGTCTTGTGATGAGGGTCTTAATAACTTCAAAGAAGAGGGTCATGTTTTCGCGTAAGCATGGACACAACACTAATAATATTTTGTATTGTCTCTAAAATGGGTCAAATTGATATGTAGGAAAATTAAACACACATTTTTTTTGTTATGTATGTCTTACAGGAAATTACCCAAAAGAGTCAAGAGTTTTTTCATTGATGGGGTGAGTTTTTTTGTTGCTGTAGTTTTCATTTTCATTTTCTCTGCAAGTCTTTTGAGACACAATGTATTTTGTGTTAGTCTCTTGAGAGTCTGAAAGCACAGGAGGAGGCACAGTCCAAACGCCACTCGACCTCTGAACTGGGAACCATTACTTTCAGTGACATCTGCAAAGAGGGTTGGCTACACTACAAGCAGATTCTCACAGACAAGGTGAAGGTAAGGGACCAGACCTTCCATTTTATTTATCTTCAGGTATTCAAGATTAAATGCAGATTTTATTTTGTCTCTACCTGTAGAAAGTTGGTAGCAGTATGCGGACTTGGAAACGCCTATTTTGCGTGCTTCGTTCCCATACGCTTTTCCTCTACAAAGACAAAAGGGAGGCTATTCTTAAAGGGTCAGGACCTGGTTCAGGTCTGGATGAGCATCCACCAATCAACATTCGTGGCTGCCTAATCGACATTGCTTATAGCCAAACAAAGCGCAAGCATACTTTAAGACTGATGACACAGGACTTCTGCGAATATCTGCTCCAAGCTGAAAACAGGGACGACATGTTAGCATGGATTAAGGTTATTAGAGAGTACAGCAAGATTGACAATGAGGTAAGCAAATATTAATTATCTAACTCAAAGCTGACCTGTTTGATTATTAAATTGGTTTCTTTATATTTATTTTAGGAGATTGGTTTTTCAAGACAGGCTCTTATCAACAAGAAGCTGAATGACTACAAAAGACAGAGGTCAGAACACACAAAATGGTGGCGGTGACATTGCAAAGAGCCGTAGGGGGCGCACTAACATTAAATTGATATTAGGTAGGGGCCTGCAAAATATCATCCCAAATGGCATCCGGGCCACGTGTTTGAGACCACAGTTACAAGGGCTCATATAATCGTTGACGAAGACATTTGACTCATGTTGAAACAAAATTTTAACAGTATAGTGTTCCCTTTTTAACAATTACTACCACATTTAAAAAAAAAATTGTGTCATTTACAGTTTTACAAGTAACAAGGCAGACTCTTCCCTTAAAACTCACCGTATGATGCCTCCCTTCCTCTTGGCGAAGAATGACTACACATCAGTGAATCAATCATCCAAAACTGGTGGGTACAATCATGGCTTTGCTCTTTTATGTAATCCGTCTGTCCGTCTATCCATCCATGGGCATTTTGAATTAAACAAAAATTGACACCACTTTGGACTATAAATGAAAACTTATGTCTTCTGGACTCAGTTGATAAGACACCATGGGGCATCAATATCATGAAAAAGTCGAAGAAGACAGACAAGCCAAAGGTTTTTGGTGTGCGCCTTGAGAACTGTCAACCTGCGATAGACCACAAAGTAAGCCTAGTCTTCTGTTTTGATAATTACATAAATAGTCATTCTTATCATTTCACCTGTCTCTCCAGTTTGTTCCCCAGATTGTGGCGATGTGTTGTAGTGTGGTCGAAGCAACAGGTTTAGAGTACACCGGAATCTACCGAGTACCAGGAAACAACGCCATGGTGTCCAACCTGCAAGAACATCTCAATAAGGGTTTTGATATTAACACTACTGAGGAGGTGTGGCACATATTTTCAGAAATGTTATCATTGCAATATTTTTTATCGTATTTAAGTTGGCAGCTGTTAAGTAAAATGTCTCCCTCCTCCGTTTCCACAGAGATGGCAGGATTTGAACGTAATCAGCAGCCTATTGAAGGCATTCTTCCGAAAACTTCCTGAGCCATTGTTTACTGACGGTGTGTAATTCTCAAATTGACCATCTTTCAACATATTCTCAATAAATAAATAAATCCATAAATATTTTTTTTTGCAGACAAATACAATTACTTCATTGATGCCAACCGGATTGAAGACACAAGGGAGCGCCTGAAGATAATGAAGAAACTGGTATTTAGTTAAAAAAAAAATATAAAGGTTTGCCAGTGTAAATTCCTATTATTATCTAACTTTTTTTTTTTTCTTTCCAGATTCATGATCTACCAGATCACTATTACCACACCCTCAAGTTCTTGGTGTGTCACCTAAAAAGGGTGGCAGATAACTCTGAAAAGAATAAGGTAGTGCCATATTTAATGTGATGTCATTTGAATAAGTATTTACTATACAATTTTGAAACATTGAGGATAGATACTATTTGATATATTATTTCCAGATGGAGCCAAGAAACCTGGCTCTTGTCTTTGGTCCCACACTGGTCAGGACATCAGAGGACAACATGACAGATATGGTCACCCACATGCCTGACCGCTACAAAATAGTCGAGACGCTAATCGTACATGTAAGAACTTCAGAGGTCAAATTAAGTTGAACTACATTGCAGTGATGTTATCCTGGTTTTTGTCTAGTGTGACTGGTTTTTCTCTGGTGGTGAGCTTGATAAGCATGAGAAAGCTCCAGATGAGGAGATGCAGCCCATGCCGAACATTGACCACCTGTTGTGCAACATTGGCAGGCCAGGTATGCCAGGAGAAACATCAGGTGAGGTTAAGAATATTTTTTTAGTCATCAGAAATTTTCCAACATTTTCATTGATTGCATATTATTGCAAATGTTTATACAGATGATTTATTTTGGATCAGTGGTTAAGTTTTGGCTTTTGTGGGAGTTTTTTTTTTTTTTTTCCCCCGTTACAGTCTGTCTGTTAGAGAGCATTAGGTTCAGACAGGTTTGAAAGTTTGGACAAATTGTCATTTTTTTCAATGATTAATGTGCTGGTCCAGATGGATGGAGTTGTGGATGTGAGTGAATGACCAAATTGTCCCAAGATAGCTGCAACATTATTGATCTATAGGAAATTATACTGTACTGTCCTTCCAAATATTTATTGCTTTTTTCCCCCCTAGCTGAAACAATGGATCAGCTTCTTGGGTAGGACTAGACCTTCCTTTTGTTTGTTTATATTTGATGTTACACTGTCTTTCATTTGCGCTTTCCATTAGTCTTTTTGGTATGCCAAATTAAAAGCACTCACCATTGTTGCAGATGTCAACGTGAACACTAAGCTGTCTCATTTGCTCAATTCAAGAGGTTGAACTAAAATACCAATTTCTGTTTTTGATTATCTCAATATTGCTTCTTGACAGATTTCACCACCAGCGTTTCATTTAAGTCAAAGGTAAGCAAAAATAAATATAATTACATAACAGACTGGAAAACAAACATTTGATTGACAGCACTAAACTTCTTTCAGCTTTCTTTGACCTCAGTGAAAAATCGAAACACCAAGGAAATCCTGTCCAAGCCCTTCACCATTGTGACCCGTAAAAAATGTCCCAGTGGCTATTTCCCAGACAGCAGTTCAGATGAAGGCTCTGTGTATGAACCTATGAAAAGACCAGCAATCATGGAGAAACACAAATGGTTGCAAGAGACAACACAGTTGGACTTGTCCAGGGAGAATTTCTTACTCGTGGTTAGTTGAGCAGTTGTTTGACCACAGTTAACCATGGATATGTGGAACAAGATGAAAGCTTGGAAGTGCCACACTGTGGTTGTTTAACCCAAGTATACTCATATCGCTCCCCTATCATGTTCCCTAAGCCATGGAGGTATTAATTGGCATCGAGACTTGCCGTCTTTTTACCTCTTATTAGGTCAGTGTAAACTCAGTGTTTGACTGTAATTTTTTTGTCATACCTTTTCCATCTCATTTACCGATGGTACACTCACATTACCAGAAAATGCAACATTCACACACACAATTTTCAATTTTGGGGATTATTCTGTTGCTTTTTTTCAATTGATTAATCAGATTTCAAAATATCTTCCACATATGTTGCACAAGAATATTGTAATGTCTAAATGACGTGGACAAGATTAGATTGGCCAAATATGCGAACGTGTTTTTTTTTCTTTCAAATGAGCAAAAGCAGCTGTATCAAGTATGCCAAACTTTTTTTTTTTTTACAAAGGATAACAAAGTGATGTCTTTTTTAAATGTGCTAAGCATCAAATACATTGACATTTACATCTGTGTCAACATATGTTAAAACTACATTATTCCTCTATTGTTTACCATACCTGAAACAAATGGATCTCAATGTGATATTAGCATGTTAAACAGTATTTGAATGCTCATGTATGGAATGTCTGTGTTTTTCTGTTTGGACCAATTTTGTAACAGTTGCACAGCGGTGATGTTAACCATTGTATGTAACCATTGTATGTATGATTTACATACACACAGTATATATTAAATTATTTGATTTGATAATTGATTTTTCTTGTTTTTTCCATCAGATTAACTGCATGTTTGATGCGTTTAACGTTATTGTTAATGTACTGTCTAAAAATTATTCACAGATACATTTTGGTAGTTGAGCAGCATTCTTGCGATAGGAATGCATTCAATTATTTAAATTGAGCTTTCTCAGCTACCGTACTAATTTGGTTCACTGAGCGGGTCTTCCTGACTACCAGCCGTGATTTGAGTGAGTAATGTAACAATTTTCAAGCTCTCTATTTGCCGTTTATATTTAAGTGGATGTGTATATGAGCATAAATACGCCACGAGCTCCTCGATTTTTGTTGTTGTTACTCGTTACGTCACTCGGAGCTCGCTCGCTAGCAACACAGGTGGCTTGTTAGCTAGCACGCCCACAAGTGGCACTCAACTGTCGATCAAATCGTTAATCTCGCCAAGCGTCTGATTGGAATATTTTGTATATTTTCCACGCAAAAACCGATGTCCAAAGTGGAAGAGTGGAGGTTCCACTACCAACATACAGAGATGATCGTTGGTTCTGATTGTGTAGATTGTGTTCGAAAGCTGTAGTCGAAAGTTGTAGTCGAAAGACGTCCTTAATTTAAGTGGAATGGTGCAGTACAAAATGTCCCCAGCAGAGGGCACACCTCCTCCATAGTTGAGATTAGTAAAAGATTTCTGTCAGTTGATAGTTTTGTCATTTTCGATGTTAAAGAAAGTTTTAAAAATGAGCATGTGTTCATGAATTTATTTCAAAAGAACCCCCAAAAGTTTAAATTGATCAAAGTTGTGCATTTTATAAATAGAAAGTAATATATGTTCAAGATGAATAAAATCACGAGCTAAAGGAATATGAGAGGAGCACTTTGTTTAATTTTTAATTTTCATACATTAAAAGTGAAATACGAATTTCAACATCAATCTTTTTGTGTAAAAGTATGTTACTAATCCCTTTTTTTTTCCTGTTCGCTTGACAGGATCGCAAATGTTTGTGACCCAAATGTGCAGCTGACATGTCTTGTGGGACATGTAGAAGGGACGGACGGCAACACATGATGTGAGTACACAGTTTACACACTTGAGGAGCTCATGTGTGATGTCACATTGCGCCACAAGAGTGCACATTGAGTGCATTGACCCATCTAACTGAACTTCAAACATTTGCTTCAGGCACTTCACAGACATCGTCACACACTTCTGGACATGTTTGTCAATGTCAGTGATGAGGGCCAAGTTAGTTAAAATAATTCAAATCTATATTTTTGACTAACTTGGCTTGTGTCGGTGTCATTGAAAGACATGTCCAGAAATTTGTGTGCCGCCTTCATCCACACAGTCGTCAATGTTTGTGTGCAACTTGAATTAATCCCACTCAAATATTGACTGCTCAAATATTTTCTTTTCTGTCCAATAAATTGTTCAACTGAATTGCAAGTCTTGTATGTGTTTTATGAGCAAGTCTGCCCTAAACCTATTTGAAGCTCTTCATGCATGGTGATCGTTACAGTGGCGAAGTGTTCAAAGGCTGCTAGAAGTTTTGAGGTGAGAGTTCAACTTCAGTCACTGCAATGGACACAGGTCTTTGACTGATCCTCATGTCTCAAAATGACTCAAAACTGTAGCTTTGAGTCATGTGGGATGGAGGGGAACAGTCAAAGACCTGTCCATTGCAGTGACTGAAGGGCAACTTTGACCTCAAGACTGAAAAAGAGCCTTTGAAAAACTATCTGCCACTTTGCCCGCCCCTTGACCATGCCTAAAATTCAATCTGGCCAATCACAATGCAGCCCTGATTTGCATAACCACGCCCACAAAATAACAACCAATCAAAATGCAGCAATGTGCACTTTTGACCAATCAAATGGTGTAATATTGATATGACCACGCCTACTTCATATCCACCAATCACAGTGTTCCTCATTTGCATATCTACGCCCACTTTTCCACCAATCACAGTATTTTATTCTCATTGCACCACCTACTTTTGGAGGCCTCAGCGAATCATAGTGCTGCCTTGCTCCGCCCCTTTCCAATTTTGTTCACAAAAATCCAGGGGTGAAAAAAATCTGCTCCCAAAAAAAAAAAAAAATTCAGGAAAAAAAATCAGGAAAAAATTTTAGGAATTTTTTTATAAAAAGTTTTTTTTTTTTAGTTTTTATGTTTGTAAAGTTTTGTTTTTAATTAAGTAAAAAGACTAAAGAGTTGAGAGTTTAAGTGTTGTTTGTAATCATGCTTTATTTCTTTTGCAGAGTAGACATTCAATCACAAAGTCAACAAGAAAAAGTTGCAAGTTGGATGACAGTCTGCTTGTTGCTGCGTCGTTAAGTGTTTAAGTGGCCGTGGACAAGTCGGTGTCTGGACCTGAGGAAAAAACCAAAAACGGATGCAAAGTTAATTCAACTTGTGCAGGAAAAAAAACATTTTGGGCATGAACCCTACCAGTGATAAAGGTTAGTTGCAAGTTGGATGACAATCTGATGCTTTGAAGTTAGCAAGTGAGATTAGCATGGACAAGTTGGGTGTCTGGACCCAAAACAAACAAAAAAAGTGGTCAAAAGTTAAGTCAAGTTGTACAGAAAAAATGTTTGGGCATGAAACTTACGAGTGAGCAAGATGAGTTATTTCTGGCACCAAGTGTTTAGAACTGCATCACCAGGACGTTGATCTTGTTCTTTACTCACTGTAGAAAATAAAGCAAAACGATTGGTAAAGAAGTTGTCATGGGGAATGGGCAATTAAGAGCATTAAAGCACATACCTTCTAAATGTCTCCCAGTTCTCAGGCCTCCTCAGATTTTGGCTTCAGCAACTTGTGGATGATGAAGCAACAAGACCCAAAGTGTTGCTGACATGCGGCTCTGCACTCGTCTTGGCTTCTGCTGGGAGCAGGTACGTTATGATGCTCCACACTGGACACAAGAAAAGTCATTCAACTTTAAGACAATTGGAACATTAGCTGAAATGACATGTGCCTCCCTTCTTACCAGCAGAGGGCGCATCTTGCTTCACCTGCTCACGCTGCAGTGGCTCCATCTGCATGACAAGGAACATGCAAGTAGACATACTGATGCCATTCTCATCCTAATTGTGAATAGTTAAGTTTTACTGTGCACTTCTGCAGGAGCTCTTTACTTAAGCCAGCGAGCAGCTTAGTAGACTCAACACAAAGATGTTAACGTGACACTTCTGGCAAGAAGGTAGCGTTTCACCTCAAGTCCACCTGTAATCAAAGGGTGCAAATCCAGGTCCAGAAAGTGCAAAGGCTATCAGTTTGGTTTTAACCATAGGTGCTTCTACTTGGGTCAGAGTAGAAGCGGAGTAGAAGCACTCTTGGCTAAAGCTAAAGTGTGGCTGGCTTTCCACTTTCTGGACCTGGAGTTGCCACATCTGCCTGTAATGAGAAGGAACAGACACATTTTTAATAGAGTTGATATTTTTATTTCAAACTGAAGACTGGAACCTCCTGCTGGAGCAGCTGGGCATTTGTGCACTTTAAGGATGAACAGCAGGCTGAGCTCCTGAAGATTCTCCAGAACGGACACACCTGCACACAACACAAACAAGGGCACAGTCTAGTTGTGATTCAGTAAGTTTATTTGCACGTCTCAACACTAAAAATGGTGGTAGCTTTGAGGACCTTCTGGATGTTTTTCCAGCAGGTGGCACGTCTTGGCGGCAGTCCCTCAATGGCACTCCTACTGGAAGCTGTGCTGCGTGAAGAAAAAGCAGGCAAGTTTTCTTGAAACTTAAACATGTCAAGATTTGGTGGCTTGTGTCACCTGTCTGCAGGTTGAACAGGAAGTTGATCATGCCACATTTGCTGCACCATTTGGAACAAACACCAGTGACATCTTTGCAACACGTTCAAGACTAGTCGAGCCATACTGCAGGAACCTGGTACTTAACACCACCTGGTGGACAAGAGTAGGAAAAACATGCACCAACAGCAAGACCAGGTAAAGTACCTTGAGTGTCCTGAGTGCAAGGTGTCTCCTTACCCTCCTCCCTTATCCAGAGTCACAGCTGGCGCTTGTCTGTCCTGAGTGGAAAAAGTTTCATGAGTCATATTGCGGTACTGATAACCCATTGAAATAAATTTGCACATGTATCAAAGTGTGCGTCACCAATGACGAGAGCAGCGCAGCACCGGACTTCTCTCCAACCACAGCTTGCTGGCCTGAAAGACATGGTAATTTTTTTTTAAACCATTGTGCTCTTTAAATTTCAACCTTACGAGTTAGTTTAGCTTAGCAATGTGACGTTTAGTGAGAGTTGACCTGCAAACATCTCATGAAGCCATTCCTCAAAAGACAGGAAGTCCATTTGAAGGCCTGCGGACAAAAAAAAAAAAAGGGAAATCTTGATTAGTCACTTTAATCATGGATGTCTTAAATAAAGAGGAATTCTTCCATTTTGCAGTCATACTGGCCTTTCTGTTGATGATGCAAGCCTGTGGACAGAAATGAGACAATTAGATTTACTCAATTGAAAGCGTTAACTTACGATTACACTTTGAAATGCATTGGAAGTTAGCTATTTTAAGCTCAATTTGAAGAGTCGCACCTGTAGACAGAAATAACACAATTAACACTCAAGCATTAAAATGTATTTGATTAATTTATGTGAATTGTTGTTTGGTCTACTTACCTTCGGCTAAACGGCGCTGTTGTCCAAATGCTGCTAAAAGTGTCGATATTATTATGTGCACATACACGGCCTGCTTCACAGTTAAAATAAAATAAAAATAACTTACCCGCAATCAAATTCTTGAATTGAGCTCATCCGCTTAAATGCACGTACGTTTTGGTGCAATTTAAGGCCGTCAAAGGCGTTGATGGCCAACGCTAGAGCAAACATTTCAGGCAGCATGCTAGCAAGCTGTCAGCACGCCAAACGTGCAACTTGACGCTAAAAGTGAGAAAAAGCAGTTGGTTGTTAAATGCATTGAAAAGTCATCACTCACCTTGAGTTTTAAAAATCTTGGTAAGATACGCTGTCAAAGTTAGAGATGATCTCATAGAAATGCGTGCAGACCAGCAGATGGACGAGGACGCTGCAAGAGAAGAGCAAGAAACTCTGGCACGCTTTTCCCGACTTTTATAGGTTTCCGGTGATGACGTCATTAGGAAGAAAAAAATAAAAAATTCTCACAGAAGCTTAGAGAAAACAAGCGAGAGCTATTAAATAGAAGTCTCCGTCCGCTGATGGAAAGTCACACCGGAGAGTCGAACCCATGTCCTTCGATTCCGGTGGTCGAGTTGTAAACCACTCGACCATCACTTGTGGGCGCTTGCGTTGGCTCACTTTTATATATATAGATCAGGTTACGTTACAGGTAACGTTCATAGTGATGGATAAATAATCAAAAACAGCTCTTTTCGATGTATCCGAAGTAGTCAAGTGGTTAAAACTTTTGCCTAGAGTTCAGGAGACTCGGGTTCAATTCCAACCCAGGGTGGGTCTCGAACTACGGTCTCCTGATCTCCAGGCCATGTCTTATACCATTGAGCCATCTTGACTGAAAATTTTCGGAGTTTCTTAGTGTATTTGAATGAAAGTGTCTTGACTAGAACAAATAGTGACTAGCGCCTATTTCGTCGTAAATTCCCAGTAGCTCGGTGGTAAAGTTTTTGCCTTGTAATCATGAGAACCGAGTTCGAATCCTCTTTGGTTTATTTTAATTCTTAAATGTAGCATAACGTTGGGATCGAACCCTGGTCTACCGATCACCAAGCCAAGTCTTATTCCGCTCAGCCATTTGTAATGGAAATTTTTGGAATTTTTTTATGAGATATCTAGTGAACACATCGCCGTGTGAGATATAGTCTACCGATCACCAAGCCATGTCTTATACCACTCGGCCATCTGGATTGGAAAATTTCGAAATTCTTAAGTGTGTTTGAAGCGATATGTTACTGTAGCCGTACGTGGTTATTAAGTAAAAAAAAAAAAAAAAAAAAAAAAAAAAAAAAAAAGCCTTACTGTACTTGGTAATTTTGTCTACGTAAAAAAAGTCTTACTCTACGTTAGGGTGACCAGACGTCCTCTTTTCCCGGACATGTCGTACTTTTCAGCCCCATAAATATGTCCGGGGGGAATTTAAAAAAACGGTCCGGGATTTTGTTCGACTGCCTCACATGTACAGTACATTGTCAATAGAATTGCCACTGCGTCACACTTCACTCTATACCAGGTTTCTCTGTAAAAAAAAAATGAAGTGGCCTGTAATTAGGTACACCTGAAAATGGTGTGCCTAATGAAGTATCTACGTGACGTCACAGATCAAACAGCCAATCAAAAAGTGGGGGTGTGGGGGGGCGTGGCACCCTTCACTTTCAGTTAAACTAGGGGTTTCGAACTCCAGTCCTCGGGGGGCAGCGTTCCAATATGTGTTCCAAGTTACCCTCGTTAAACACACCTGAGTGAAAAGATCAGTCCATTTTCACGTTCTGCAGGAGCCTAACTTTTGACTCAGGTGCACTTAACGAAGGACTCTTCAAGAGTTTTCAAGAGTTTCCAAGAGTTTTTTATTCGCCATGTTTGAGCGTGCCAAACAAGGAATTTGACTTCGGTAAATCACAGCCTCTGTTCAACATTTAGGTGACTAACAACAACACTCAGGACATGTGAAGAACGAAAGATATTCTCAAACACCCCCTGATCTTAAACTCCCAAGAGGGCAAGGAAAAACTCAAAACTCCAGCTAGGGGAAATGAGAAACCTTGAGAAGAGACCACAGATGGGAGGGTCCCTCTTCTAGGATGACCAGGCTGCAATGGATGCAGAGAGGACACATAGTACAAACAGTGTAGACAAAAAAGGTGTGGCAAGCGGGATGTTATTGCACAGTAATGACTCTGAGACTCTAAGAGTGGTGTGAGTTCATCAGAGCGACAGCCTGGGGGAAGAAGCTGTCTCTGTGTCTGCTGGTTTTTGTGTACAGAGCTCTATAACGGCGTCCGGAGGGGAGTAGTTCAAACAGGCTGCAACCTGGGTGCGAAGGGTCTGTTGAGATGTTACTTGCACGTTTCCTGGTCCTGGACAGGTACAAGTCTTGGATAGATGGGAGGTTGATTCCAATTATCTTTTCTGCAGTCCTTATTGTCCGTTGCAGTCTGTGCTTGTCTTGTTTGGAGGCCGATCCAAACCGGACAGTGATGGAGGTGCAGAGGACAGACTGGATGATGGCAGTGTAGAAGGTCTTCAGCAGCTCCCGTGGCAGGTTGAACTTCTTGAGCTGTCTCAGGAAGTACAGCCTCTGCTGGGCCTTCTTGCGGACAGAGTCTATGTGGCCGGTCCATTTCAGGTCCCGAGAGATTGTGGTTCCCAGGAACTTGAAGGTGTCTGTGGAGAGAATAGTATTACTGCGGATAGTGAGGGGTGAAAGTGGTGAAGGGCCTCGCCTGAAGTCCACTGTCATCTCCACGGTCTTGAGCGGGTTCAGGTCCAGGTGGTTTTGGCTGCACCAGTGGACCAGCCGCTCCACCTCCTGTCTGTACGCAGTCTCATCACCGTTCTGGATCAGTCCGATGAGAGTGGTGTCGTCTGCATACTTCAGGAGCTTCACGGAAGAGTCACTTGCGGAGAAATCGTTGGTGTAGAGGGAGAAGAGCAGTGGGGAGAGGACGCATCCCTGAGGGGCTCCAGTGTTGGTGGTCAGGGTGTCAGATGTGATGCTCCCCAGCCTCACACGCTGTCTCCTGTTGGTCAGGAAGCTGGTGATCCACTGACAGGTGGAGGCAGGCACCGCAAGCTGGATGAGCTTCTGTTGGAGGATGTCAGGAGCGATGGTGTTGAACGCCGAGCTGAAGTCCACAAACAGGATCCTGGCGTACTTTCCTGGGGTGTCCAGGTGTTGCAGGATGTAGTGCAGTCCCATGTTGACCGCATCATCTACCGACCTGTTTGCCCGGTAGGCAAACTGGTGGGGGTCCAGCAGGGGGCCCGTGACATCCTTCAGGTGGTTCAGTACTAACCTCTCGAAAGATTTCATGACCACAGATGTCAGTGCAACAGGTCTATAGTCATTCATACCTGTGATGGCGGGCTTCTTGGCCACTGGAACGATGGTGGAGCTCTTGAAGCACGAGGGCACCTCACACAGCTCCAGGGAACGGTTGAAGATCCGTGCAAAGGTGGGCGCCAGCTGCTCAGCGCAGACTTTCAAGCAGGAAGGTGACACGCCGTCTGGGCCCGGTGCCTTCCTGATCTTTTGTCTCCGGAACATCCGGCGCACTTCCTCCTCGCGAATCTGGAGTGCGGGCGCGGCCTCTGCAAGAGAGAGAGTCGGTGACCACGGTGATGGAGGTGTGGACAGAGCAGTTGTGGGGGGAGGTGAGTATGTGGATTGTGTGGATTGTGCTGCAGGAGGTCCCGTTGTGTGGGAGGACCGATCAAACCTGCAGTAGAACCTGTTTAGCTGGTCAGCGAGCCTTGGGCTCTCCACAGGACGGGGGGTTCGTTTCTTGAAGCCCGTGATGCTCTGCAGGCCTTTCCACACTGTTGAGGGATCAGGATTGGCAGAGAGGTGTCTCTCCAGGCTCTCCCCGTAACACCTCCTGGCTTTCCTGACCTCTCGGTTCAGTGTGTTTCTGGTCTGCTTGAACAGGTCCCGGTCGCCGCTCCTGTAGGCCTCCTCCTTGACTTTGCGCAGCCTCCTAAGGTTCGGTGTAAACCAAGGTTTGTCGTTGTTGTACGTGCAGAAGGTCTTAGTCTGCACACACAGATCCTCACAAAAACTGATGTATGATGTGACAGTGTCAGTGAGTTCATGCAAGTCTGAATTTGCAGCATCAAAAACACTCCAATCGGTGCAGTCAAAGCAGGCTTGGAGGTCCTGCCTTGACTCCACTGTCCACTTCCTGACAGTCCTCACCACAGGCTTAGAAGTTTTTAGTTTCTGTCTGTAGGCAGGGACCAGATGAACTAGACAGTGGTCCGAGAGTCCTAAAGCTGCACGAGCCACAGAGTGGTATGCATCCTTAATTACGGTGTAGCAGTGGTCCAGTGTCTGTGCCCCTCTGGTGGGACACGTTATGTGCTGTCTGTATCTGGGGAGTTCGTGTGCGAGGTTCGCCCTGTTAAGATCACCCAGAACAATGATTAGTGAATTTGGTAGAAGTTTCTCCATGTCTGTCACCTGGTCAGCCAGCATCTGCGTGGCTTCACTCGCACGTGCGTGTGGTGGGATGTAAACAGCCGCCATGACGATCGAGGAGAACTCCCGTGGTGAATAGAACGGCCGGCAGTTTATGAAAAGTGTTTCTAGGAGAGGGCTGCAAAACTCTTTCAACACCATGACATCGGTACACCAACGTTCATTAATGTAGAAACAGAGACCACCTCCCTTTGATTTTCCGGAGAGCTCCGCGCTGCGATCTGCACGCGTTAGCCGAAACCCAGCTAACTCCATGGCGTGGTGGGGGGTTCGTTCGCTAAGCCACGTCTCAACAAAACACAGCGCGGCGGATCTGCTGAAGTCCGTGTTCCTTGAAGTGAGGAGCAGCAGTTCGTCCATCTTGTTCGCCAGGGAGCGGACATTCGCCAGATGAATTGACGGTAGGGCAGAACGGAACCCTCTTTGCCTCAGCTTTACGAGGGCTCCCGCTCGTTTTCCGCGTCGCCGCCGTCGCGCTAGCTTGTATAGCACCGCCGCTCCGGCTAAAATCTCCGACAAACAATCTGAATCAGAGAGAACAGGAGAGAAAATACCAGAAGAAGACTGACCGATGTTTAACAGTGCTTCTCTAGTAAAAGTGATCCGGGATGGACAGCAGAAGACACAGAAAACACACAAAATAAGACAAAGAAACAGAGAGCGACTCACCGTGGCAGCCATCCGCGGCGCCATCAGATGACGGAAAAATTGTTGGAATGCGGCCCCGAGGACTGGAGTTTGACACCTGTGACTTTTGACCATGATATTTCCCTAATAAAGTGGCCTGTTATTAGGTACATCTGAAAATGGTGGTGTACCTAATGGAGTGTTTAAGTGACGTCACAGATCAAACAGCCAATCAGGAGGTGGGGTTGAGGGCGGGTGTGGCACTTTTCACTTTCAGTTAAGCTTTGACCGTGATTTTTCCCTAATGAAGTGGCCTGTTAGGTACACCGAGGGTGACCAGACGTCCTCTTTTCCCGGACATGTCGTACTTTTCAGTCCCATAAATCTGTCCGAGGTGAATTTAAAAAACGGTCCGGGATTTTGTTTGACTGCCTCACATGTACATATATTGTCAATGGAATTGCCACTCCCTTCCATTTTACTCTATTGTACATGATTATTAAGTAAGAAGAAAAGAAAAAGCCTTACTATACTTGGTCATTTTGTCTACATAAAAAATGTCTTACTCTACATGGTTATTAAGTTAAAAAAAAAAAGCCTTACTATACTTGGTCATTTAGTCTACGTAAAAAAAAGTCTTACTCTACATTAGGGTGACCAGACGTCCTCTTTTTCCCGGACATGTCCTATCTAAGTGAAACATGAAAAAGCCTTAATGCATGATCATTTGTTCTCGAAGTAAAAAAAAAAACCTTACTATACATACATAAACAATAAAATATAAACAAACTCTTACTTTATGTGGTCAATAACCCAATAAAGGGTTAGACACAACGTTAAAACAAAGTACATTAGTGAGATTACATTCATTAGATATCAAAATATGTCTGCTGACATCTGATGTGTTTGCATGCAAAAAAATATCCATGATCAGCTTTATATGACAAAATAAATGTATTTCACTTGTGGTTGTTTTGATATCATTTATTAAAAAAAGGAAACTCAACAATAACATTTTTTTTACATAATCATCAAGGATTTTTATTATCGTAGTCTCTTTCATCAGTTTCAGCATCATTACAGAAAATGTTTATAGTACAGCGTTGTTCAATGTCTCCTCATTGCTTAACAATAATAATAATAATTAATAATAATAATAACTTCCTTAGGAGTGCTGGTCACATATCTATCTGTACAATATGGTTCAATTTATTTTCTTTAATCTGTACAATTTTGTGAAGTCGGTTAAAAAGGCCGTCAGCAATTAAAGAAGCTGCTTCTTCTCTTGCTTGTTTTTTTTTCTTAAATAGTTGCTCAAATAAAATATATTTCCCCCGCCCCCCCAAGCTGATCCCCAGGAGGGGATTTGTAGGAGGGAGGGGTGGTGGGCAGGGTGGGAGCAAATATTTCACCTGGTCACCGCAAAATTAAGGAAGCTCCCGTGCCCTGCGCCCCCCACGCCTCCCTTTGGTTCCCCCGCCCAGGCATTTGGCACCGCGCACATAAACAAGACTCACAAGATAAACGACAAGCAAAGCTCTTTGTGAAGCCAATATGATGCATACTAACGAGAGAAAAAGTGTTACCTTGATGGGCGCTCAAAAGAGAAAAAGATCTTTATGTGCCCCCCCGCCCCACCCCTTTTCCTCCTAACTGCAGCACCATGGGAAATCTGGAGTATTTTTCTTCACCCCCCCCAAAAAAAAAGAAAAACAAACAGGGTATCTTCCCACTAAAGATGATAAAATTGTTTTTTTTTTTTTCTGTCCTGGCAGGCACCTACAGCTGTCTATTAAAATGCTACTGCTATAGATAAGGTCTAGCGTTGAACACACAAAGCAATTGCAATGAAAAGAACAAAGTTGCCTTAATATAATAATGGTAAGAAGAATAATCATAATAATAATAAGAATAATCATAATATATTACAGAATAAATCTCTTTTTATAATTAGATTTTTTTTTCTCCATTAAAAGTTATATTTTCTTCCTTTGAAATACTATAATCTTTTTGAAATCAATGTTTTCTTATACAGTAATATCTAGGCTGTGATCGAGATGTCGACTATACCTCAATGCTCTCCAAATCAACAAAAACTAGCTGTGCCGTTGCATATTACAGAATAGTCAGTCGATGATATGTGGACATGCACCGCGAAACCGCCCGTCGCAAGAAACGACGGCCGGCCTCCGTCCCCCCGCCCCCCCCGCCGCCACGACATCATAGCCGGCCGATGACCATGACGTCCACCACTTCGCCTTTGTGCAGCTCCACGTATTGCTCGGTTTTGGGAGGTAGCATCAGGAGCCCGTTGGCACTGCGCATGCTCATCAGTCTGCTGCTTACCTGGTTCCCTGCAAGGAAGCACATTCAAATGAACTTCTGCCACGTCCGTATTACGTCTGCTGTTACCTGTGCTCTGTGCCCACGGCAAAGGCTCCTGGTGATGCCACGTCAGGATGCAGCGGTGGTATTCGGGGCGAGGATCCAATTTCACATCACAAGATAACTTGCAAAAAAAAAGCAAAAACAAAGTGCCATCTGTTTGCAAAATCACGGCCACGCTCCAAGCGTGCTTACCCTCGCTTTGATGATAGTCGGCCTTGGGTCCAAAATACCCTGCATCTTCCTCAAGGCAGGGATGACAAAAAGATTACAGGTGACGACAGCGGATACGGGGTTTCCTAGGACAGAAGGCCGCGTGGAAAAATGGACAGCGAAAGAAGGATGGGGGGGAGATAGTATATGAAGACCACCTCCTCGTAAAAGCGGCGTAAATCAAGTCTTTCTCTCAACTTCACACACTACCTGGGAGGGCAAAGATGAGTTTGCGAGCACCGTCGATATCCAACGTGGCAAATGTGGTTGGGAGCCTGTAGAAGGAAAAAAAAAAAAAAAAATGGACATTGAATCTGTCAGTCCACCACAATCAACATGTTACAGAAGCTCCCAGTTACCCTGGTTTCATGAAGACCCGACCAAAATGGATCTGAGCATGAAGATCTATATCCAGCACCTGCTTAAGGTAGTCCTGCAAATCAACATATCATTCCCAAAGTAAACAAATTAAAGCTGCAGTATTCATTTTCCACCACAAGGTGTCAGTAAAACACAGCATGAGCTCTGAGTGAATTGATACCTTCTCTCCCATGGATACTCCGCCTGAGGTGATGATGACATCAGCACGGCTGATGCCTTCATTCAGAGCATTGAGAAGGTCATCGGGGCTGTGGGATGCACACGGTGTCGAATAGCAACTCACAGAAGGAAAACCCAATACAAAAGTGTCGATGGTGATAAAAAGAGAGAAATAGACGTATACTTGTCTCCCACAATGCCCAGATTGATGGTTGGGTAGCCATGTTCCTGGATGGTGGCCAGCAGGGTGGAGCGATTGCTGTCCCTGATCTTCCCAGGATGGAGATCATCCTCTGGGTTCAGTAGCTGCGTAAGAAAAGAAAACTGTACAGTGATACCTGTGAGATACAACTGCCCTATGGTGGCTGTAAAGTCAACTCAGCTCAGCTCAACCAAATTGATCATCACCTACCTCATTTCCTGTGGACATGACGGCCACCACAGGGAACTTCTGCACCTCCACCTCCGTGACTCCCACGGTGGCCAGGAGGCCGATCTCAGAGGGGCCCATGTGAGTGCCCTTGGCCAGCACACACTCGCCACGCTTGATGTCATGACCGATAGGCCTGATGGAACACACAAAACAAAAAAAAATGAAACAATTAGTGATGTCGTTATGGTTTGTTCCACAAGGGGTCGCCAGAGAGTCAAAAACAAAAAATGACATAACTGCCACTTTCCTTTTTTAGATGGAAATTAATTTCTGGGAACTAACCTGATGTCCTGGCCTGGCCGAGCCTGGACCAGAATTCGTACTTCCAGCTCCTCTGTGCCCTGAAAGACAAACTAGTTGACAGAAGTATTTTATAACTAATATATGTCTGCATTTCTACATCGGTTTATTGTAATACAATGACCGCTGCAGCCATGTTTGCAGCTTTCAAGGTAAGCTAACATTAGCATGTGTAGAACTGGCTGAGGTTGCCATCCCCTTCCATTCGAGTCAGACTTACATCTTCGGACTCGCGGAGGAGCTCGGTGTCTTCCACCTGAACGACGGCGTCGGCCCCGCAGGGGATGGGAGCGCCGGTTGTCACCCTCATCACCTGGCCAGGCATCACGGTGTGGGTGGGCTGCACGGAGAGACACAAAAGGATGAGCAAGTCATTCTGAATTACATAGGGGAAAAAAAAAATACTTGAGGTGATGAACAAAAAGTGTTTTAATATACAGGTGGGTGCTTTCGAGATGCTAACAAGTGGTGCTACGTGCTAACCTGCTCGCCTGCTTGGGACTCCCCGATGATGAAGCGGTCGCCCGGGCCGTCGGCGGCTAAAACGGCGAGAAAAAAGTATCAATCAAGTGCGTGTTCCAGACCAGGAGTGTGGGAGGGTGTAATTTGGTTGAGTCATTGTATTTCAGTGGGCTAGAGAATGAACAATCAAGAGGACAGAGAATGTGAGTTGACTCAATTATATATCTTGTAGAACAGTAATCTTTTTGGATTATGTTATCTAACCTGATTGTGGAATGCATTTTTTTTTTTTTTTGAAGGTATGAAATCCAGCCTGAGGTGCTCAGACACAGTTTTGTTCCTTCTCCCGTCCCCATCCAAGTACTAAAAATATGAATGCCCGTGCGGGCCCTCAGGACAGATGCATAAAAGACAGGAAGACCTGTTGCGTACATCTCTACCTACTGACAGCAGATGTTTCTTTTTTTTTTTTTTTTTAAAAGGTGCCCGGAGCCAACAAGCTGCTGCCCCTGCTCGCTATGTTGTCCGATTCCTTGTCGCTTCGTTAAAAACCCGACACTGAAACGTCTACGGGATTTGAACGGAAAACACCTCGAATGAAGTTGAAGTAAATGTGTGTGTTTGGACACAAATTTTGGAGTGGTCAGGAATGACGTGCGTTACCTCTCACAGCATAGCCATCCTTGACAGAGGCAGGGAAGGGTGGCAGGTTGTCTTTGGCATAAACGTCCTGAGCTAGGACTCGACCCATCCCGTCTGTCAACAACAACAACAACAACCAAAACAGAGAAAAAAGCTTTTTCAAAGACGTTTTTTGTTGATTATTTCGCAGGCTTTGTTTCATTAGTTACTTCCTGAATCATTTCTCTTTTCGGACCATTGTTTGCATCTCACTTGGCCGAAATCGAACAACCAAAATTTTGCGCTGTCAATTGAAGCTATTGTAATTATTATATGACGCAAACATAGTCTCACTCACTAACGCACACTACATTGCACAGCCATCCAAGCAGGGTAGCTGCTCCAGCTGTTGCCTGTCTAAATATTTCATCGCTCAAATCCCATCGTCCTCGCTGCGGTGTCGCCTCACCAGCTGTGCTCCTGCAAATCCAGCACATAACCCGCTCCCCCCCACCCCACCTCCTAAAAACACAAAACCCTAATGTATACCTGGCAGGGGCAATAAACCTTACATGGTGTGATTTCATCATTCAAACACTGTATGCACAGACCTATAAACAAATATATTCAAAATAATAATTAAAAAAAAGTAAATTAACAAATAAATAAACACCTCTAAATAAATAAATAAATAAATAAATAAATAAATAAATAAATAAATAAATAAATAAATAAATAAATGTTTATGAACTGATTGCAATGTGGAAAGCAATACTGCACTTTTTTTTTGGTGCTCACCTCTGTAATTGATGATCTCAGTGCCCAGGACGGCGGTCATCTCCAGCACAGTGATGAAGGCCTTGTCCATGGAAGTGAGGGGGAAAGGGGACATGCGATGTCTCCGGGCCACCTTGGTAATGTCTACAGCACTGTGACCTGAAATGAATTAAGTGTGACATCACTTTTGACCTCTGACCCCCATCTGATTTTCACCATCCAGAAATTAGATAGGCCTGTATTGATTATAATGTGTTGCACTCATTCATATCTGGATGAGGTTTGGAGGCACTTGATAGCATTCATGTTTGTCTAATAATATCTCTCTAATGATAGCAAAGGTAAAAAAAAAAATAGAACAAAGAAGGTGGAACTAATACGTAATCTGCTCTTTCTTCTCGTTCTCCTTCCTCCCGCTTTCTCTCCTCCTCGCTGCCTCACAGCGACGAATCGGCGTAACGCTTTGATTTGCCTTGACCCAATTTCTTGCCTTTAAACATACACTTACGCTTCGGCAGCGCATTCCGCCGCTCAACACGAGGCTTAACAACCTCCTGGCAAAACATCACATAGGCAAGAGAGAGAGAGAGAGAGAGAGACGCACGCGTAAAGGCGGCGTAACAAACCCACAAAATTACACGTTGCTTGTCACATCAGAAACGCAAATAAAAGCCGTATAGTGTGTACACGCACGCGGTGATAAAAAGCAACATGTTCTCACGAGCGATTTTGATCTTGAGATCCAAGGGACCTGCAGTGATCATGTTGGGACTTGGTTTCAAGTGGAGAGGCTATCATTTAAAAACCTAGAAGTATTTTCAATAATGTTCCGTATGTAAATTTGGAGAGAACGAGCCGCAGAGCGATGGGATGCACAAATGAGCGACAGCAAAACATTGGCACTCACTTGATCTTAGGATATTCTCTTTGCTGCTGCATCGCGACTGCACCTAGAGATTGGGAGGGGAGGGGGGGGGGGGGGGACACAGAGGACACAAGGAGAAAGAGAGGGAGAGCAGTGGAAATTGGAGATAAACAGTGGTGCTATTTTGACATGCTTGAGGTAACCAAAAAAACAAAAGTCCCGTCATATTACACTACGCCCTTTGTCCTGCAGTGCGCCGCATCATCCATCTTTATCTTTGTGGGCAAATGCGCTCATGATATGTGACAACGCGATCAGATGGCACTTTGAGGACTAGGAGGACAAAAGGCAGCAACCTGCGTGATAATAATTGGATGACAGTCGTTACAAGTGCTTAAGCGTGACATGAAAAGGTGGCGTTGAGTTCGGTTCGTGATTTTTATCTAAAACGATGTTTAAATGTTTAAAAAAAAGTGTTGCCTTTGATATTGCTACTCATTTAATTGTGAACTGGTTGCAAACCAAAACAGCAGCACCTATGGGTGTATCTTTAACAATTAGCATCCGAATTGATGGGGGTAAAAAAAAGAAAACAAAATAAATCCACTTACCATAGGATGTTTTTGAATACACAATTCCAGC
Organism: Syngnathus scovelli; assembly: GCF_024217435.2. Lineage (NCBI taxonomy): Eukaryota > Metazoa > Chordata > Actinopteri > Syngnathiformes > Syngnathidae > Syngnathus > Syngnathus scovelli. The sequence goes on along the minus strand of NC_090866.1, from coordinate 6,393,294 downwards.
AACATTCAGCTGCCACAAAGCACTTCAGCTTCATTTTGTGGGTAGCCTCACCACTTTTACAATGTTTTAGTGGCTAATCAAATTATTCCTGTTATCAGTTTAACATAGTAGAACTTTAGGGAAATTTATACTAAATTAATCAGATGGTTTTTTTTTTACGTTGAATTTACTCAATTATATTTTGGAAAAACTGAGTAAATTCACCACATTTTTTAAAAAATTTTCTTCAGTGATGACTTTTTCTTTGATTCAGTTTAACTGCCGTCTTCTCACCCCTCATCGCCTAGCACTCTCATCTTAGCGCCGATGTAAAACCTCCCCGGAGTGACATCAACCGTATGAGTCAGACAGTGAAGTAAGTGTGTGGTGTGTTTTGTTCAACTAAAAACAACCCTTTACCTCTCCTCCCCTCCCTCACCGCCATCAAACTGGGCACCAAAGAGCCAAGGTGAGTGGGCGGGAGGATGGTTGGGATGAGAAGGTGGGGGGGGGGGGGCAATGAGAGGTCATGGATAGACGCAGACACTGTAGGACCGGTCGGGTGACGGGATGACATGGCCCTACAGCCCGTAGAGAGTTTCAGAAATAAAGGAACACAAACAGGAAGCACACACTGGACAGACTTTGGCTAAACTACAGAGCCCAGACATTGCGAGAAAAGAGGAAGAAACAAAGACTACTAGAGCGGCCTGATGGCATCTACTTGACAGACATCCAACACACCAGACATTGCTAGTGGAAGCAGACTCATGTTAACCGCCGAGACAGATGGATGAAGCCGACAAAGACGGACAGACTTTGCATGGAGGGAAAAAGAAACAACAGATTTGAGAAGGAGGAGGATGAGAGGGAAAGCAAAAGAAAGAAAAGAGAGAGAGAGAGAGAGAGAGAGAGAGAGAGAGAGAGAGAGAGAGAGAGAGAGAGAGAGAGAGAGAGAGAGAGAGAGAGAGAGAGAGAGGGGAAAAAAAAAGGGTGGGGCGTTTGTTTTGTGCGCTCCTCGCAGGAGGGTGAGGCAAAGGGCAGCGGGGCGGGTGGGGGCGGGATAGTTACTCGAGAGCTGAAGGTCCTCCTGCGATCATCTTTAAGCCCCTCCAACCTACACTGGAGCTAGTGGAGATAAAGCATCGAATCACAGGCATCAGTGCATCTGTCCCGGCAACCGCAACACCACACACACACACACACACACACACACACACACACTGAGTGACAGACAGACGGACAGACAGACGGGACAACCCCATTAATAATTTATCTAAACCTCCCAAACTGATTTTCAAACTTTGGTATTTATGAAACTGTCTACACTGACATACAGAAATGTTAGCTGAATACTTTTTTTTGTTTTGTTTTTTTTGCTCTATATGATTAAAAAAACGGACATATTTGAAGTCACACAAGCACAGCCTGTAAAGCGCGAGGAGATGGGGGAAGGATTTAGGGGGGGGGAGCTAAAAACAGAAATAAGCAACACACATAAGAAGCACGATTGTCATCAGGAACAGACTCACAATATGAGATCTACCCTAAGCAAGCCACTTCATACATGGTGTCGATCCTCAACTGGACTACGGCAAGAAACCTCAGTGCGCGAGTGATGAGATGGACAAACAAAAAAAGATGGCAGACTCCACCATCAGAGAGTCGCCAAAAGGGGGCGACAGTTTGACCATGAACACAGTGGCCGGATATGATGTGGTGTGGTAAAGATATGAGAGAGGATGGGGGGGAAAAAGCAACAGGCAAGTCCCTCAACATATCAGCCTCAATCATTACCGCAGGAAGACTAAAAACTTTGGGCCCCGTCCCTCCCTTCTCATGTGATTCGAGGGGCCCCTTTAGATTTGCCCTTTCCAGCCTCCTCGTAGAATACAAAACAGCGAGCGTGGCCAGGTCAGCGGCACAGAAATCGATAGCGCTCGTAACCATCCGAGTGAGGAGACGCTGCAGGAAATGATGAGATGTAACCGCTGGCGTGCTAAGCTCAGCACAAAATTAAAGGGGGCTGCCGAACAAATTATGCAAAAAAAAAAAAAAGGGGGGGGATTTAGATGTCGGCTCGCGTGTGACCATTCGGGAAGTGCTCTCTCGCCTCCAGTGATGGCGCGAGAGGGAGAGCGACGGAGCCATGGGAGGACACAACGTGTGTAGTGAGAACAATCTGCGGCCAAGTTGTCCTCCACGGGCGTTTAGGAGGCAAGCCCGGGAGGGGAAACAACTCAAACTAAACGACAGGGCAGAAGAGATACTCATCATCACAAAATGGTGATGGGGGGTGAATGAGAGTAAATGTGAGTAGAGAGAAACTATGTGGACAAAATGATTCGGTATAGTGATAAATATGACCAATGAAGCGGAGTCCAAAAAAATCATTTGGATTCCAACAGCAGAAAAATAACATTGTAAGCTCGACCCAACATACTTTTGTCCACGTAGTGTATTTTTAATGACAGGCCGTGTTTTTGGCCAGGTGGAGATGCACATGACACCTATGAAAAAAAAAAAATCGACACAAAGGGCTGTCATTTTTGAACTTTTTGTTCCTGTGCCATGTGTATCACCGGTGACAACACACACTTCCAACTCTCTCCAATTAAACCTGGTCTTAACATGCACGTCTGGATGGGAAAATTCAATCGTAGCATCTCCACTGCACATGTTAAAAGCAGGTTTAAGTACCGTAAACCTTGACTTGAACTGTCCATAGAGACATCTTGAATAAATAAAAATTAAAAAAAATAATAAAATATAAATAATTGAAAATTATTCACAAGAAATCAATAACCTCCAATTTGTAAGTGAACTTACAAATTCCGCAGGAGATCAAATGATCACCCCCCCCCCCGGAGATGTAAAATGCTGCATCAGTGTGTGTTATGAGCGTGCTACGTGGGATGCCGGTGGCCTGCATGCCGACAGATCGGATAAGAGGTTGGTAGAAGGTTAACGGGTTTACCTGGTCCAAGGTAGAGTACCTTGACTTGAGCGTGATGACCTCATCCAGGTGAGCCCTGAATTCTCTCCGTGAGGCCTGGGGGAAGCCACAGGATAGTCACTCACCTTCACACCCACCGACACAAACACGCACATGGACGAGCAGGGAACGAGCGTGCATGACCCTTTGCGGCTTTGGCGACATCCAGTCGAATAAAGTTGAACACAATCAAAATCTACAACACCAAACGAGACCTCAGTTCAGTAGCCTCAACAAAACGAATACAGTAGATCCAAAGTGATGTGACTGCCAACCCAACACAAACTGACACACAAAAAACCTCGTAGCATGTTACAAATTCCATTTTATGTCCGAGTAAGTATCCAAACAAATCAATTTTGGCATCACCTTCTATTATTTCTAGCTCAACACACACTGCCTTGGAAGCCAAAGTAATTAAATTCTTAAGCCAAATGTATCTCGACTCTTATTATCACACGGCTACAGAAAATCAATGCGTTGTGATAGCTGATTTGAAAAGTGTTAGCGCGGTCATGCCTTTATCAGCTATGGATCACAATGACCGACCGGGCTTGGGGCCAGCACGATACGCACGGACGAGGCCGCCGAGCACCGAGCTGCTCTTTGGCATTGACACATTGCCGTATGCACGCATAACAAAGTCACTTTGGTCAAGCAAACATTCAAACATTCAAATTCATTCTTCATATGTTGTGAACAGGCAGTCCTCGGTTTACAACTGAGTAGATCCCCATTGAAGGTCCAAGACCCAAAAATACATCACGCCGAGTTCACCGAGAGGCATTTTCAACTTGGGTCGTAAACCAAGGACCTCCTGAATTAGTTAGAAGATGTGAAAGTGTGTACAGCAAGGCAAGTTAGGTGGTACCAGAAAGAAGCCAGAGGGAAATTTTCATGCTATCTACACACAAACGCAAAAAGAAAGGAACAGTCCAAATTATGGCACGTAAACAAACAAGCAGGACAACACACAATTGCAGACTAAAGGAGGGACAGGGAAAAAAAATATCATGCCAGGCAGATGATGAAGCCCCGTAAGCATGCATCCGAACACATGCAGGAGTACCTCAGCAATGCTTAGGGTGGATGAACAGGAGGGGAGCCGCGCCTGGTGCGACACAAAAAAAGGAAGGAGGAGAAGAGAAAGAGGGTTAACGGACTCAAAGCAGGCGGGGACGGAAGCAGACAGAGACTGATGGGTGCGGTGAGGACAGCGACCCCGTTTTTCAGGAAGGGGAGGGGGGAGGGGGTCACCGTGTGACTGTCTCAGATGGGCCAAGGCAGCCAAGGGTGACATAGACAGGACAGAACAGGAGATAGGATAAAGGTGGTCAGGTCAGGACAGCAGGTAGGAGCGGGAAACGGGTCTCAACAGGTTTCGTATCCAATTCCCACGAGCTGTGTTTTGTTCTGTTTAAATATCGCCGGACAGCTTTAACGCTCCGATCGCCATTTGGTGACAGATTGTACGTTCGTGACAGGTGCTAAGTGACATCTAAACACGGCCTCATAAAGCACATTCCTCAAAACCTGACATATTCTTGGCACATCCGTGAGGAAATACCTCATCTCTTTCCAGCAAAAAAAATATAATAGCTGGCGCAGACGGCAAGCTCATTTTGAATTATAACCAAAGCAATTAGTTAAAGCCAACGCTTTCATTATGACAGTAGAATTTTAGATGATATAACAAATTACTTTAATAAAAAAGAGATAAGAATCGCGCCCTCTTAAATTAAAATACTTGGAATAGTCAAGTTGGCCCAGTCATCTTTAGATTACGTGACATTCATCAAGAAAACCTTATTTTTAGCTTTTTCTCCAAAATAAACAACAGCAAAATCAGACTTGAGTCTCACATATTTGGCAGAGCTCAGTGGAGCAGCTGCAGGTAAGCCCAGCAAACCAATAAGCAAAGCTGACCAAGCACAAGCTCTTCATCCTCCGGCATCACGGCTCTCCCATGGCCGTCCGTCTCCACGTCCCGACATATTAGAGGGGAGTTAGAAAATAGAAATTAATGAGCTCCTGAGTGACTTTGCCAGCGTTGGCAGAGAGTGGGAGCGAACACAGCACATTTGACAGCCATTTGCCATCACGGCCCACATGCCCGATGAGCATGCTCCATCCAGCTGGTCAGACGTTCCTCTTTCATTTCCTGTCTGTCCCTCCAGCGCCTCGTTCCTTTTCTTCTTCACCGCTCGCTGTTCATACTTCCTCCCGTTCTCTCTCCATCATGCTTCCGGCGTTTAGCTTTAGCTGTTTCAGCGTGAGTAATATCGCACACACACGTGTGGTCCCCTTTTATGCAAAGATACCAAAAACACTCTGACATTGAACAATAAAGAAGATATTGTTCACCTTTGTAAGAAAACACAAAGTCTTTGAAGTGCACACACATTTGCACTTCAAGCCCAGAGCAACTTGACCCAAATAGTCTTTTCCAGTATTTTCTCTTTGTGGAAATATGAATTATTGCGCAATTATATTATACTTTATATGTATTTATATATATGTATATGTTTTAAATTATTTTTAATTTCTATTTCTATATATATATTTTTCTATTTTTCTATTTTTATTTTTATACGTTCCCGCCACAAGAAAACACAACATGTTTTCCTTTAAAAAAAAAAAAATCAAGTCTGTGTTGTCAGGTGTGACATGTCTGCTTTCATGCCAAAGCTAATCGGTAAGCAGAGCTGCAATGAGTTTTATTAAATAGTGTCAACTCTATGACAACACAGTTTTTTTTTTTTTTTAAATGCCGGTGAGCCGAAGCCTCCTGGACTGGTTCCCACAACACTGCCATTCACATTACTGCCAACTTGGTCTATAATTAACCTAACACGCATGATTGGCTTCGAGTTGGCGTGATGGTGCTGATGCATTCGCTGCCCGGTAAAACAAACCGGTAGAGCGACATGAGATGGACGCAAAATAAAAGATCATCGTCTTCATCCTGCAGCCTCTTGCCTGCAGTTTGCTCCATGGTCACATTAGCTGATTACTCAACCTCCTACCTCTGAGTCAGGGCCTGCAAACATCAACCCCCCCACCCCATCAGCATCACAACCATTTAGACACATGACATATAAAGCCCCCAAAATTCCTAACTAAACTTCTTGTCTACAAAATGCACCACTTGCACACGCAATACACAAAAAACTTGTCCCGACGCTACGCAGCAAGAAAAACACCACTTACCATCTTTTGCCCGGAGTGGAGACAGAATGAGAGAATGAGCTCAGCGGTGACACACGCGCGCCAGGACGACGCGCGGCTGCTTTACAGCGAGAGGGTGAGTGCGCATGGCTGAGCGAGGAATGGTGGAGAGAAAGAGAGAGGCGAGAGAGAGAGAGGGCGAGCAAAAACGTGCAAGAGGGCAAAAAAGCTAGTGAGAGAAAATCGCAAATGTGGCTTTGTCTCCCTTTGTGACGCAAAACAGGAAGAGGTGACTCAGGCTCTACTTCCATCATGGCTGCCATCACTCTCCCCTAGCTTATCTCCTTCCTTCCCTGGTCCTCTGTACGTCGTTAACTCTCAACCGTGTTCTCTCGCTTCTTCTCTCTCGTAAATCCTCTCCTCCTCCAGCGGGCCGGGAGACAAGCGAGGCGCTTTATGGGGCCGGCGGTAACGACAATAACGCACACGCTTGGAGATCAATACCGTCAGGCCAAAAACAAACGTGATATTATTTCAACGACAACAAAAAAAAAAAGATATTGAGGCCGTTTATAATAGTCAACAACTGACTTAAAATTCAAATCCTAGCTGAAAGATGCGTGTCACATTACTCTTTTACACTCACATGAATATTTATTTTGAACAAGTAGCACTAAAAGCGCCGAGGAATCATCTTCCATAAAAATTACAAGAGACATACGCAGAAGCGCTGAGTGGATTGGCGATTTGTTTACAAGAAAAAAGAAAAAAAAAAAAAAAGAGGACATTGCGAGTTCATGAGGACATCCGATGCAAGAAGATCCAACCCGCTAGTTGAGAATCGCAGTATTAGCAGGAATTCAAGGGATTCCATGAATTTATCAGCAAGTTATTAAATTGGTTAGATATTTTCATTTATGGCAACTAAAGTGATTTTAAAATGGTTTAAAAATGTCAAAGCATCCCGAATTCAAAAGCTCTCCTCCCTCATATGCTTCATTAATCCAAACTCACCATTACATAACTGCACTAAATGCTAACAAGAGTGGAAAAAAAAAAAACACCCTCAACCCTCCGACTGTGTGACGAGGAAAAAAAAAACTGTTTTACGTGAATGGCCGCCCGTCCATTTGCATTTTTTGGGCATAGCTTTGTGCTTGCATATTAATAGGCTTCACGTAGCAGTTACATAACATACAAAAATGGCACATGTTGCCGTGTTACCTAGCTTGACCCCTAGTTTGACCTTTGCGGATTTGGAACACGATGCCTCATCTCGAACAAACGACCGCAGCTCAAGGTGGCGTACCAAATGCATCAGCGAACAACAAAAAAGCTTCCGTCTCTGGGGACGAACTGTCAACAACATCAGCAGCAGCTTGCAATGTTGGAATTTTCCAACCAACATATGTCAAGCTTGTTGCGGTGATTAAAAAGAAAAAAAAAAAAGCTAGGAGCGATACCTCCAAAAGCCTTTTGGCTGTCTGTGTGTTGTCAAACAAGCACTGAGCCACACGCACGCACATTTTGTCACAAGCTGAGTAAGGAGCTGACGTGTGATTGTTCCATGTCCTACAGGCAAGCTAAAAATGGAGTCTGTAGAATATATTTCACCTCTTGCCCCAATTACAGTGAAGATTTTAAAAACACTTCAAAAAAGAGAGAGTGATCCCACTCCTTGCTGCCTTCTCACACCCTTCCTCTACTATCATCCCATCCTCTGGTTCCCATGGCAACCCCCCTCTTCCATTCCCATAGCACCCGCCTGCTGTCCGCCAGACACATGGCGGTGTGACACTGACACATGAGGTAACAGCGAGAGAGAGAGAGAGAGAGAGAGAGAGAGAGAGAGAGAGAGAGAGAGAGAGAGAGAGAGAGAGAGAGAGAGAGAGAGAGAGAGAGAGAGAGAGAGAGAGAGAGAGAGAGAGAGAGAGAGAGAGAGAATGCCCACCGCCTATTGTTTTTTTTAATCCTGCAGGAAAGATTTGTTTTCATTTCAACATGAACGTTTTCATTCGGAAGCTCCTTAAAATCCTCTAAAAGTGTGCGAGTGTGTGTTTACATACTTTGGGTGTGGGACAGGAAGCGGTCGAGAGGCGTGACGTGGCCTGGGCCCGGGGCGACTCCGAGGGCGTGGTGCTGAGGGAGGCCGTGTCTCTGGGCAACACCTGCACGCCCCGTGAGATGATGGAGTCTGGGATCTGACATCACAAGCACACACATCAAAACCCATTGAAACCATTGTGGTGATTAAAACTTGGAACCTTTTGTCTCACGGGACTTGAGTAAATGACGACAATGACAAAATATGGATGTTCCTGCATGGTGGGGGGGGTGGTCTTACCAACATCCATTAGTGACTGGAAATTGAGGTGGGATGTTAGCCTGACAAAAGAGCCCTAAAGCAGGTTCCTGGGCGGGATGATGGGAACGGAGAGACAGCGGATGTTACGGGACTTGCGTGTGGACAAAAACACACAGCATGCAAACACGCAATGTAGGATGAAGACAAAATGGCGGAATCCAATCTTCCAGGTGTTCGTACCTTGGCGGCGATGGATGCTGCGGTGATGTGGGAGGAGGAGCTGTCCTCGGTGGACGCCACGCCGCTGTCTTTCTTCTCGTCATCCTCATCCTCGCACTGCACGCCCTTGTCCTCCGTCTGACGCCGTGGCGAACTGTTGGGCGGCGGCGAGAGAGGCGGCGGCGGCGAGGGCAAGTCCTCCAGCTCGTCCGCCGCCTCCTTAACCTTCACCACGGCGTCACGCAAGAGGTCGATGGCGTGTGGCAGCGCTGGCAGGATGAACTGGAAGCATTCCTGTCATGGATACAACAAAATAAAAGTAGAGTAGATTTACATTATACACTTTTAGGGGTATCCATTTTTTAATTCTATATCTAATTATTGTATTATTTAATTATTATATCATAATTTTTATTATTTATATATATATATATATATATATATATATATATATATATATATATATATATATATATATATATATATATATATATATATATATAAATAATATATATATATTATAAAATATATTATAAATATATATATATATATATATATATATATATATATATATATATATATATATATTATTTATTTTTTGCTAAACATGCATTTACATAAAAATCTAAAGCTTGTCCATCTTTAATGTCAGCACATTTTTTCCCTGTTTTCCGGTCTCTCACTTTTTAGTGTGTCAGTGTGCCTTTGGCTCCTCGGCTATCCTAAACGCTCCATTCTCCTCTCTCCCGAGACAAGAGCTAATGTGCGAAATTATTTATCTTCTTGTATATTTTAAGCACTGAAAAGATACATTATTAATCAAGTCAAAGCTTTCCTGTATCCACACGGCTTGCAAAACGAGTTTCCACAACATCATTTTCCCACCGCCACCTTATTAGCAGTCAAGACGAATGTAACCTTGATTCAAATGTGCTGCTGTCTGAACATTTGTGAAAGAACTAAGGTGTCCTGTCTGGAACGAAGAAGGGGGAAAAAAGGAGTCCAGACGTTCTTCCTTTCGCATTTTGTGCTTTGTGCAGCACGTTGAACATCAGCTTTGTCTCGGAGGTGAACAAACCTCGTTTGTGCTCTTAACTTGAACTAAATATTGCTAAAGAAGATGCTAATATGGCAGCAGATGAGTGAGGGAGGGAGGGAGGGAGGAGGCGGGTGAATGATTAATTAAACGCAATAGTAAAAATCAATCGGCGTGTGTGCAACGAGATGCAGACAGATGGTGCGGTCAGCGTAGTGGAGAAGATGGATGGAGGGGAAAAAAGGAAGGAGTGGGCGGAAAGCAGGCACTCACACATACATCGGGAGACATCACAGGCAAAACACGAGCCCACACATGTGCTGTGATCTGTGCCTTTGTAGAGAACAGTCAATGAATCAGTCCGGCCAACACGCCACGACACACACTCACGATCAAATACAAGCTAGCCACTAAAGTGGCTCACACACACATTGACAGACAGTTGGCATTCTTTTTTGAAATCCACTCGATCCTACCTGGGAGCCTTTCTTGCTTCCTGGTAAGTTTATGATGAGTGTCTTCCCTCGGATTCCGCACACAGGTCTGCAAAGCGTACATGCTAATTATGAGTCAAAGCAGCACAGACCTCCATTAAGATAAATCGAGAGCCTTGGCAGAGGTAATAAAGCAAAAAAAAAAAAAAATGGTGTGACCTGGAGAGCATGCCGAGCGGTGTGACGTTGAGAGAGCCCATCAACATCGCCAGCGACATCCCCGGAGCCTCACGCTCGATCACCTCCTTAGTGGCCTGGAGAAATGACATTATTATAGACGGATCATCATTTTGAACACCGTGTAGTATGCCAAGAACGACCCCAAGTACAAAACCGAGAGGCCCTGTGAGTTTATTATTTATTATTTTCTATTCCACTATTCAATATTCACTAGTATAGAATTGTTGCCTTGAGACAGCTTCCAGGAAGATGAAGAAAAAAAAAAAAGTATTGCCTTCTCCTCCAGATATTTGTGTGCGCTCACTTGCCCTTGACTTGAGTGACACTTCAAACATAACATTAGCAAGGGAGAAGGCAGAACCAAAGAAAAAAAAAATGAAAATAAGACTTCAAAAGGAGAAGAGAATTGTGGGCTTGGACTCGGGAGAATGAAAGAGGCGAATGGGGGGAGGGTAAATGACAGATACATTATCGACATCGTTTATCATGTAAAGATTCTGATTGGACGACAGGGAGATCGATTGATGGGACATTCACTTCCTGGGAGGATTGAATGATGCGATAACTACGAGGCATGTCAGAAAAGTTCCAGGATGGGTCAGTCACATGTGTGTGTCGTAAACCCTTGGAGGACGAGGAAGAGATGTGTTCGTCGGCAATCAGATAGAAGGTATTATCAGACATCGTGTACACGTCTTTTCTGCTCCCCTCTCTCTTCTGGCCTTCCTTCCAGGAAGATTGCTGCTGTCTAACGTGATTGATGAGGGCCAGCGATACCGCTGAAGCTCGGCTACTGCCAAATTGTGTGCGTGTGTGTGTGTTTTGTGTGTGGGTGAGTGAAAATGAGGATATTGTGCAAGGTGGCTGCTGTTTTGGTTAGCAAAGGAGTCGGTATGGGATTAAATATTGTAAATTGAAAGAATCTATAAATTGAAATAATTTGTATTTATGTTAGGAAAAGCGTTTTAATCTAACTATTTCCGATCAGAGCAAAAATAAAAAAAATATCCCCGGTTCAAATTTTAAATGCTGACAAACTCAACCGCCTGAGCATAACACTCGTACTGAAAAAAAAAAAAAAAAAAAAAATCCAAGAAGTGCTCGACACACATTCTGACACCTGCCAGCCATTATCTCTTAATTGCTTACACGATCCCACATTAAGAAATAAAAAAAATAAAAACCAGAATCAGTAAGGATTTGACTTCAGCCTCTTTATTTCCCATGAGACCACGGGGCTAATTACACTGTATGTTAATCATTGCTCACACACACACACACACATTTGTGTCAGCAAAATGCTGAAAAGACATCCGGAGACATTTGTCTGTCTTTGTTTTGTTTTTTTTGGAATAAAAATGTAAATGTTAGTTTAAAATAATTCCCATTAATTTCCAAAATCCCGGTCCATATATTGTGCCAAAAACAGTAAGTTACACAATCACATTTCTACTTATTTCCAAAAAGGAAAGATGCAAACAAATCAAAAATGGACCAGCTGCATTTTTAAACATAATCTCTGAGTGAACCCACCTCCGGTGTGACGTCTCTCGGAGCAAAGCCGGTACCTCCGGTGGTTAAAATGAGGTTAAGCTCCTTTTCATCGCACCAGTCCACCAAAGTCTCCTGTTGATACATACACACAGTTAAGACTCAAAATCTAAGCTGGGGAAAGTTGCAGCAAATAATCTGATTTAAAAAAAAAAAAAACACTACCTTGATTTCATCTATTTCATCCGGCACTATTTTGTATGCCACAATCATACCACCCAACCTAAAAGGGGGAAGAAAATAAAAATGAATACAACCAATCATCTTGAATCAATAAAAGGGAACTCCTTTCCAACATGCAACAGGTCTCCATGTTTTGATTTCAACACTTTTCACCAGTTTGTGTGAATTTTTTGACTGAATCACATGGGAGAATATGCCCCCTAAAAGAACTCCCCCCCCCCACCCCCGGAAGGACTTTCGACTTAGTACCGCCCACGCAAGAGGAAACTGCTGCTACTGCTGCTGTCGAACCCTGGCGACCTCCTGTGGTCAAATCGAGTAAGATACCTTCGCCCCAAAACAACCCGAGGCTCAAGGTGAAGGCACAGACACTTCTTATGTAACCTCCACTACCTCTTTTTTTTTGTGTTACCTCTTCTTTTTTTTTGTGTGTGTGTAAGAGATGTGCATCATGCTTCTCCGGTGTGACAGCCACTTAAAGGCCATGATACCCACCAACATTCATTTTAAATGTTAATGTTTTTTTTTTTACCCACTCATAGGCTGACTTAACATCGGCAAGAGTAAAATCTGCAAACTGAAAATAACATTAAGGTGTACATTTAATCCCCCCCCCTACACACACACACACATGCCACAACTGACATTTCAGTGATTTACGTCTTCTGATGTGCACGGGAAGGATGATGCTTTCCGCCATCTCTGGACTTTTGTGTAGCTGAGCGTGTGCATGTTCTAACATGTACGCTAGTCCTATAATGTGTGTGTGTGTGTGTGTGTGTGTGTGGGGGGGGGGGTTACACCTCAGGAGAGTAAAGGAGCTGTCAAGACAAATCACCCCTCTCCCTCTCTCTCCTGAGGTTTTTATGGCGCTCTGTTTCAGCCCAAATGAAAATATGCTCAACACAAATAACGAGGGTTCCTTCCCACTGTTTCCTAGGCAACCCCTCCTGTCTGAAGCCTCTACTTGCTGCGCTGTTCATCATGAGTATGTGTGTGTTTGTATGATAGTTTGTGTGCACCACTGAATGTTTCCGAGTTGTTTGTGTTGCAATCGCGGCGGGTATTTTTGGGTGAGGAGCTTCCTGATTGGCCGGTGCGACAATAGGATCAATCCATGAGAAACTGGCAACAGATGAAGATGTGATTTTTATAAAGCGCAACATCAGAGTGCTACTTTTTAAGTAATATATTAAAAGGTTAATAATCTAATCTGGATTTTTATATCTACTCATCAAAGTAGATTACTCACTCATGGCAACTCTACAAATACGTCACACACTCCTGAGGTTGTACAATCCAGACTTTGAGTTTAACCCAGCGTTGCACGTCAACTATATAAATCTCCCTCCACTGAAATTCCTCGGTGAGAATAAGACATCGACTAAAGATCATGTTGATGGGCAGGTGCAGCATTTTAGCCGGAGGTCTGTGCCAAAAAAAAAAAAAAAAAAATACTGATAAAGGAAAGGGTGAGCAAAAGGGGAGATATTTTGAGATTTCAACGGGAGGTGTGTGTCGGAGGGTCTAATAGTGTGGTAGGAGTCCAGGCCTGAAAGCTTGGACGTTCTAAATCTTTTATGAATAAAAGACGAGCAGTGTAAGAGGATAAAGGCAGACTGAGACGGAGTGAAAGGAGCGAGAGTACCAAGAGATACACCGTCAGGGGTACACTTAGAGTGTGTGTGTGTGTGTACCACAAATCTCTATGGTAGTGGGACACTTTTAAGATGAAACCCATCTACCAGGGTGATTTTATTAATAATAAACAAGCTCTCGGCACAGGGTACTCACTTTTACTCTCACATTCTCTTTCTTTCGATTGCAAGACGCTGCATTGTGAGGGCACGCACACGAGCACGAGGCTCCTGGTAGTGGCACGGAGCCCATTAAAGCCCATCCATATATGTTTGGGGGGGGGGGGCACCTCTCAATTGATGGAGAGAGGGGGGGAGGGACTTGACAAGTCCACCTCTTTAAATCCCTGACGAGCTCTAAGTGCTCTGAGGGGTTCCATTCCTATGCTTCCACTCCACAGGGAGCTCGGGAATATTCCGTGGGGCAATGTTGAAAGAAATTCCCGGAAATTATCAGTGGAAAACACCCCAAAGTTAATTATCTGGCCTGGCACCTGGACCAAGGATATTTTAGGGGGGCAGTGCCCCTATGCGTCCCCCTCTAGCTTCATCAGTGGTTGCCATGTTTTGATAGTCTTTTGTAGATTCTGTTTGCAACATTTAGCCAGCTTTTTTTTTTAATAACATTGTATTGTTTCCGATCATACAATTATAATGAGTGATTCATGAGTTCCTGATCACAATCTGCAGCTTGGCCTAGCATGACAAACCCAACATGGTGCGCTCTTGCGTCATGCGCTAACATCACATGAGCAGCCCAAGACATGACAAACAAGGAGCACTTGATGGGGACAAATGATTTTTTTTTTAGAGCGTTAGGCATGCTCATTTTTATGTTCCACATCCTTACTCATAAAAAAAAAAAACAATTGCAGATTTCACCTCCTCTTTGTGAAATTAACGACTCCTGCAGTCACACCGAGACAGAGGAGGGCTGCGGCGCTTTTGTTGTTGCTGTGCATGCTGGGAATTTCCTTCCACAGGGCGACACTGAGTCCCGACGCCTTGCGTTGGAGATATTTTTAGTCCCTTTGTTACACTTCTTCATAAAAAGGCTCCCTCCATCAAATGTGTACAAACACAGATATGTGTTCATTTAAAGTGGTTAATTCAAACGCGTGTGTGTGCGTGTGTGAACGATACCCCTTTTATCGCCATCTGCATGAGTCATCAACGAGATGAATACTCACAAGGATGGATCATGGACGAGATCTTTCAGGTTGACGCCACTGCGGTCCTCTGCCAGGTTTCGGTAGCAGCTGTCACTCACTGCGCAAACAAAAAACAAAAAAAACTAAAAAGCTACACACGAAATGCAAGCAACACGTCAAATGGAATGCCGTGGAAAAACCAGAGCAGCCACAGTTCATTTCGATGATGAAAATTAAATTGATGTGAATGAGCTTGGATGTATTAAATTTAATATCATCCCGCCATAGCACCTCCCTTTTTAATGTATGATGATACAATCATAAATGGATGGATGGATGGATGATACAATCATTGTGTGGTCGCATCACAGGTGCGAGCCACATGAGTCATCACGTGCGACAGCGAGAAGACCGAAAGAGGCCAAATGACAGGCGATGGGGGTGACAAGGTGCTCAAAATAGATGCATAATGAGGGGGGAGGGGATGTTGTAGCATTGGACCAATTGACAACAAGACTGGGAGTGCCATGATCCATAAAAAGGCGGGTGGGAGGGTGATTGTGGGGTGGTGGGGGTGCTGACAGGTGAAGCAAGAATGGTGTAAAAGCTGGAAAGTGCGCAGAGGGATGAGAAGGAGGGAGTGTGAAAAAGGTGGGCGGGAAGCGATAAAAGAGAAAAGTTGAGAAAAAAAAATCAAATGAAGGGAGACATTTTTAGGTGGTTGGGATGGAGCGGCAGGGTGAGGGTGGGGGGGGCGAGCAGCCATGTGGAGGTAAACAGAGTGTGCAGGACGTTGCTCTGGGCGCTGGCAAGTAAACGGCAGAGTGCTGACATTTGCACACTGGGCCAGCTCGGAAAGAAGGACACGGAGAGACTGCGGAGGGAGAGATAGAGGAAGAACAAAAGGGGTGAGAAAGGAAAGGAAAAGGGGGCCATCTTATGTTTGTGTGTGAAGGGGAACTTCCTACAAGACTGCAGTATTCCTCATACGCACGGACAAACGCACGCTCACGCATAGCCCTTCCTCCCAGCTACCCCTTGATCTATAAATAGTCATTCCTTTTTCCGACAAGAGGCAGCAACCATTCCGAACCAATCAACGTGTTCTGTCAAAGGCATGCGTGCACCCCTTCCCCATAGCCCCCCCCCATTCCACGTGTGCAACAAGGGGAACCCCTGGCTGAAGGTATGAAACCATCCTCTCTGCTGCCAACCTTTTGTCAGAGTGGCATAAAGTGCACAATGTTTACTGTACAGAAAAAAATAAGTCACAATATTTCGGGTGGAAATGCCCCGATATAATTCAATGATAGGCGCGGGCCTGCTTTGAAGCATCCATTCTGCTTTTCTGAGTTATAGAGGCCGCATGCTGTCAATCTGGCAGCATTCATAAACTATGTCTTTGCCATTCCATCATTTCCAGGACATAAAGCAGTCAGCACTCATTATCTCCCCAAGAACCTACACTAATGAGGTTTCCCTTCAAAGTGGCCAAACGCACGTGCAGACATAAGACAAATGCCCTTAACATCCTTTCTCACATTTTAGTGGAAGTCGATCGGCGTGATATTCATGATGAGCGAATGTAAAACTTTTTAAGTCTTGTCGTGACATAAACATTATGGGATTTTTTATGTTTTTATAGTTGGCACAAGAGTTTTACAACGTGGCACTCTAAAGTTGCCACATCAGCAGAATATCCAAAAGGAAGATGCATTTGCAATGTGATGGCATAGCTAGCAAGCAGTTACATTGCGCCAAATAACCACTGATGGGAATGAATATGCTCCTCCCAGAGATTTTTTTTTTTTCACTTTTTTTAATTTCTGGAAAATTCTAGTCTATTGCAAGTCACCTAATCACATGCACACAACTTAAGTGGGAAGGGAAACTACTTGTATTTTATTTGCGTGTGTTTTGGTTAGCAACACAAAAGTTAGCCTGCGCTTAGCAGCTCACTACAATTTGTGAGTGATTGTGTCTTGAATAGAATATTTACTACCGTTCTTTTTTTGGGCAAGTGAAGAAGGGAGTCATTTGGCGAGCGGCGCTTCTATTCGAGTCGGGCCCACTATTTTGGGGGGATGCACGAGATCCACTGGCAAGGAGCTTCCGTAGCGCTCTGGCAGCCTCTTTTCCGCCAGCCCACTTGTATTGTTTGCTATTCTTTATCTGCCTAACAGCGGCGCCAATGGCCCTCCAGCTTGGAGAAGCCACTATGGAGGTCAGACATTAGATTGAGATGACATCTGCTGGTAGGAGGGACGACACCTCTTCACGCCAATGAGCCTCAGCCAGAGTGTGATCACATCACTTGTCTGCGTTTTTTTTTTCTTTTTTCCTCTCATTCTGCGCCCAATAGAAACACCGGGCCCTGGGCCTTGGATTAAATGATGTCACGATAAATGGAGGTATGAATCCGCCTCCAGATTGTAAAGAGGTGGGGTTGACATCTAACTGGAGGGGCTACCCCCCCCAAACCTCCTCCACACGCAGTTTACATTACCAAATTGCGACTTCGCACACCAATTACTCACAAACCTCACACACACACATGCTATCGTCACGAGAGTGCGATGCAGATGAATGCGTACATGATGAGACGTTGCATTTGCTCACACACGGGGGGCTTACTGTAAGCAGGAGGGGTGGGGGGGGGACAATGGTATCCTAATCGTCGGCCCGCGTTTCAAAGCTTCTCCACAACACAGTTTCTAGATAAGATGTGAGGATGCTATTTATATCTGTAAGGGGGGGGGGGGGGGTGTATAAGCCAACCAGCGGCTTGCTTTTCATTTATTTGAAGTTGGATCTAATTTAGGGAGTTACATAACGCAAGGAGAGCGACACTCCACCTGACTGGGTCAGCCATTGCGGAACACAATGAAAGGAAGCAACAAAACGTGAATGAAGACTTGATTGAACAGAGCCTCTCTCTCTTTCTCCAAATGTCCTTTGAGTGACCTTGCACAATCCCTCACCTGAACATCCGCCTTTAACAAGTCAGCCTAACTTTGAGATCGCGACACCCCGCCGTTCCTCACAAAGGCCCTCTTGTATTGATGTTTTATTAATAAGGCCATAAATATTGAAAAGACACTTACTAATGAAGCCACGCGCGAGGCTCCAGAGACAATTTACAGCGCCGGGGAATGCGGAGACCTTGAATACGACACCCTAAACTTCTTTGTACACCGACCCACTTCTGGATTTCAATTCCCGAGATTGAAAATGCCCCGCAGCTTGCGAAACTTGCACCGATAATAATCTGCTTCTGTATTTTCTTGATCAATGGAATCAATGAATTGAAGGGACTTGATGAGAGCCCCCCTCCACCCACCTTCTGCAAATATTAATCATAAATCACCGGCTCTGTGTTTAATGAGGGTTGCTCATAATGACTCGCGGTATGATGAATGTGCCGGTGGCTTGGCGTGGCATTATAGCAAAGTCGGGCAAGGGTATGCATGTGTGTGACGTATTTCTGGGGCGATTGAATATGAGCTACCGCATCCCTTTTTCTGCACCTTCCATTACATTTCCATAGCCCGCGGCAAGTCGATGCCGTGTGCGACTGACTTCCGACAGCTGTTTACACACGCGGAGCTAAACAAAATATGCATGGGAGGTTTTCGGAGAGCATGCAGAGTAATCATTCACTCCCCCCCCCCCCCCCCTTACTGCACAGTTGGCCAACGTGATGACAGAATACAAGATGACAAGATAGTTAAAGATATGGCGAGCAGATGAATGTCCCACATTTGCCGCATGTGTGTGTGTGTGTGTGTGTAGCTGCTCTATTAGTACACCAGGTACCTTCCTTTTTGTTCAAAAGCCAAAATGAGTTGGAGAGCAGCTCCATTGATTCAAATAGAAATGTGCTTACACCGGCATCAATACAGCTGCACATTTCTAATACCTCCCTTTAGATTTTTCCCTACACTTCTTTTCTCCCTTCACATCCCGTAATCCCCCCCCCCTCTCCTCCTCCTTCTTCTGCTTCTTTCCACCTACTTCTTCACCCTTCCAAGCTGCTGATGCAGGGAAACACACAACAACCAAAGCTTAGCTACACTTCCCCGAGTTTGTGTCCTTGGACGAGCCGTGTGAATCCACACGGAGAAATCGGCTAACGTTAGCGACTCGGGCTATTCACCCGTTGTTCACAGAATGTTGTGCTGAAGTTGAATCAAACATGATTGTAAAGGACAATTTGTTAAATGCCCCAATCCAAAATATAATAAAATATAAAAAAAAATAAATAATAACAAATAAATAAATAAATGAATGAATGAATGAATGAATGAATAAATAAATAAATAAATAAATAAATAAATAAATACATAAATAAATAAATAAAACTGCGCCTGGAGCTCTTCTCTTCTCTGACTGTGATGTCTTAGAAGCGAGCAAAAAAATAGTGGTTAGCGTAGACGGAAGTTCAACGCCAAAACAAATGAGCGCGGATTTAGCAACGGTGTACAACACCAAGCGGACAGCTGGAGGAATTGAAGAAGGCGGGATTATACAGCGTGAATCAATCAAGCAAGGCCAATCAGCTAATGCAGGATTATCTTGAGTGCTGTCTTGACGTGAAACATGGTGCTAAGATAAAATGACATTTTCTTCACACAAGTCTCCCCCGCAAGGTTCCAAATGATACGCATGGAAAAAAAAAATCCAAAAGCAGGGATTGAGAACCTTTCTCGGCTTTGATAAAGTCCTCTGGGAGCCTTGATTAATTCGTGTAAAAAAACAAACAAAAAAAACAATGAAATGCTATGCATAAATCATGAACATTTGGGAGTTTTTTTTATCTTTTTATTTTTTATTTTTGCAGATCCAACGAGTCACTGTTTAAACAGTTATGGAAAAGTCACATGCAAAAATATTTATTGCTGTGTGTGTTGCTGTGCAAGTGGCTGTGAGGTAACACGAGTGTGTGCGTGTGTGTGTGTGCGTGTGTGTGTGTGTGAGCATATGGGCGTTCATGAACTATCCGGCTCCTCTTATTTCCCAAGATGCAGCGTTTTACACACACAGACTACCCCAGGCCCGCTTCTACTAATGAAGCAGCCTCTTTGCAGCTACCTTCATTACATTCAATTCTCTGGACATTGTCAAGCTCATGGAACCCCCAAAATAAGTAAGACGCCATCTTGCCTGGACACCAGCAAGAGGGAAACACCAAATATGTGGTCAGGTTGGAGAACCTGTTGGCATATTGCGCATATGGGGCGGATGTTTTAACATTTGCCGCCAGGATCCGAAAGGGTTTTGTGGTAGGATCGGGGAAAAAGCGTGACGCTGAATAATTGAGGCGGTGTGTGAAAAACACCTTGACCACACACACATACACACAAGGGTTAGCCATCAAGCGCACCTCGTTAGGGAGACGCTGGCCTCTTCCATTATTCACACATACATGCTCCCCTTTTACCGCTCGCTTCCGTTCTTGGCCGGAGAGAAGGAGTTGAGTGCAGACAGACAGCAAATTAAAAAAAAAAAAAAAACTGAAAGGTGTACTAAAAGAAAGAGCAGTGAGGAAAATGGCAACAGAAATAGCAAGTGAAGAAAATGGAGGTGGTTGGAGATAAAATAGGGAATTTCAACCGGGGTGATGTTGAGGGTGGGGGGCGGGGTTAGCGATTTCATGCAATATCCCCCGGCCGTTTATTGGGATTAGTCAAACTAGATTTTAATCATCATTGATATGGGATTGATTACAGCAACTGATGTTACTAATGCATCATGTGAGCAGGCCAATGGCTGCAGCAATTACCGTCAATTACAGAAGCAATCTCCATAGCAACAGTACACACAAGAGGCTTCCCTTGTGTAATAAAATATTGCAAAAAATCAATCTGATAACAATTCAAATCGGAATATGTTTTCTCACGCTGGATTTACATTGCTGCAAATGTGGATCAAATCTGGATTCAAATTGTATCTTCTATATCTGCATAAATAGGACACATTTGTCCACAACAGATATGTCACAGCAGTATAAAGTTTCTCCATTATAAAATTATAAAAAAATTCCCACGCTGGATTTACATGTGGATCAAATCTGGATTCAATTTGTATCTTCTATATCTGCATAAATATGACACATTTGTCCAAATCAGATATGTCACAGCAATATAAAGTTTCTAAATTGCACAAAAAAAATTTAAAAATACAAAATTTAAAAAATATCAACGCGCCAAGGCGTTTGAGAGTTGTGTACACACGTCTTGAACATCAAACTTGCGCACCTCTCCAAACAAATTAGCCTTTTCTTCTCAGACCATGTTTACATGAGACTGATCAAACGGACCAAAATGACAAATCCCAGGAGGTTGCTGTGATCTCGCGACACCTCCACTACTTCAACAAAGTCCTTTAAATTCCACATAAAAACGATACTATGAGCATTAGACAGAACAAAGGCATCCGATGATTCACTTCTCGTTTGTGATTTTTGGCAACGGCGAGGCACTTCTCAAGCTGCCCGCCCCACCCCGCTGACTTCACACCCCCCTCCGTCCCTCCAGGTCTAATTAACACTTCGGCTGAGGACACGGGATCCAGCGGCGGCCGGCGCTGACCAGAAGAGGAAGTCATCAGTTGAAACCAAGTGCTGTATCTTTTATCAAAATCTTCATCACAATCACTCAACAGTCCCCCCCCCCTCCCCCCCTGCAGGTTATCAGGAGGGAGTGACTCAAGCTCAAGTCAATCTTTGTCTGCTCGCAGCAACAAACAACTATGAATCCCGATTGTCCAATGCCAATTATTTTGAGCCACATTGCTGCTTATGGACAAAATGTACACTTTCTCTACCACCATAATGAGAGATGAAAGGACACTACACTTTGTGCGTAGCAAATTGTCTCGTGAGAGCCCAGCTTGTCCAAAATGGCGCATGATTAATTAACCTTTTTTTGTAATTAACATCTCAACAATAACATTTACAGTAGCTGTGGGAAAAGCTCGCCTCAAACAGTTCATGCTTTTAAATTAACTACAGTGGATTGGAATGAATCAAAAAAAGTGGGCGGAGTATAATAAAGGTCAAAGGTAAAGTGATAGGAAGGAGTGGAAGATGACGAGCAAGGACTATGGGAGAGCGATGTGTGTGTGCTAAGAAGTGGGAGGAGTGTAGGCCTCCACATCAACAACAATTCGCTCCACTCGGGCTGATTCAGCACTGAAAATAATTTCTTTGCGGAGGGACTTAATTCTTATTCTGTTTGTGTGTCGCCGCTTCGGCATTGTCTATTCGGCTCATGTGGCCGCCCGCCTTACCGCTGTTCGCTGTGACAGCTGTGTGTGTGTGTGTGTTGTGTGTGCATAAAAAGCGAGAGGGCACTCGGGGAAAGAAGGGTCAGCGTGTGTTCCGTGTCTTGATGCAGTGCAGAGCCAACTCGAGAAGAGTTTGACCACATGCACCAAGTTCTGACTCTTCCAAACCAAATCTTCCGTTTAAACATTAGTTGATCAATTATTCGAGCCACGCTCCAACTGAGACGTCCCATGGGCTCCATGTCACTTGCCTGGAAGGTTGGGCAGGGGCTAAATTATGGAGGAGATGGAGTCAAGGTCTCATCTCATCCCCTGATGGATAGCTGACCTTTGACCTTTGCGGGATAGAAGTTTGAGCACTGGTGTGATGTGCTCACAACATAATGCTAATTTTTCACAGCGTCTTAAAATGACATCTGATAATAATAAGAAAATATTCTATAGGATACAATAGTGTGTTAACAATTAAGGGGTTAAAGGTCACGTGGTGAGCCAAAACCACCATCATTCCTTTGATACTTTGTTCCCAGTGCCAATGTCAGCCATCCTACTCCATACACGCAGATACATCAAAACGCCAAATAAGCCTGTCGCTTGTGTCTCAACGTCACCGCCATATGTAAGCGGGAACCGCAAACACGGGCACAGCGAGATCAAATCGTCAATCTGTCACGCCGTGCGCCGGAGATCCAGTTGGGGGATCCGAGTGAATGATGACGCACGTATAAATTAACCCCTCTGATGTAGTGTCGCCAGTGATGTAGCGCGAAAAAAAAAAAAAGAGGCAGGGTGTACCGAGAACCTCCGGTTGGTGAGAAGACAAACAGCCGCCCACACGTGGCGGAATTAGAACAACACTCAGTAGAGCGCAGATCTCCACCAACCAGGGCCAACAATTCTAATTTGGATCAGGAGAGGAAAATGCTGAAAAGCGCCTTCCCGCCAACGTTGCCAAATGTGAAAAAATAATCCCCGGATCCGGACGGGTTCTTCCTTGGCTTGTAATCCAGAGCTCCAAAGTTTTCTGGGAACTGAACAATTCTTTTATTTGTCAGGGCAGCACAGCGGATGCCTCACGGTTCTGAAGTTTCGGGTTCAAATCACCGGCCAAGCAAACCGAGATCAATAAAAACATAATTTAATTGGCTACGTCATGAAAGCAAGTGGAAGTGGATCCAAATTGTAGCGCAGGCGTTTATTCAGGTCTACGCGACGGATGCGGCACTAGCATGCAGCCCCGATTCAGCACCGTCAGTCTCTCTCCAGCCAGGGGTGGAGGATGAGATGATGTCGTGGGGGTGAAGGGCTGCGCTGGTGCTTTTTTTTTTTTTTTGGGTGAGGGGGGTTCCCTGGCAGATTTCAGAACACGGTCATTAGCCCTCCGCTCTGCCACTGCATCAATGTGGGGGGGAATAAAGTCTGCCGCATGTGTGAGATCTCGCCTTCCATGAAATATTGATCGAGGCAGCCCCACACAGGATGGACAGCGGGAGTAGAGACGGGAAGATGAGGGACGTGGGGGGAAAAATGGGGAGGATATTCCTCTGGACAGCTTTAATCGTGCATCCAGCTCGTCAGATGTGGCAAGTCCTCTGAAATATCATTTAACTGCCGGGTGGTGGGTAGGGGAGGGGGCGTGTGTG
Source organism: Syngnathus scovelli (assembly GCF_024217435.2). Classification (NCBI taxonomy): domain Eukaryota; kingdom Metazoa; phylum Chordata; class Actinopteri; order Syngnathiformes; family Syngnathidae; genus Syngnathus; species Syngnathus scovelli. The sequence continues at coordinate 6,369,466 of NC_090866.1, read as the reverse complement.
TGTGTGTGTGTGGGGGGGGGGGGGTCAAGACAAGCCCACGATAACATGACAACGCAAGAGAAAGGCATACAAACGACGGCCAACAGATCGAACACATCCCCTTCCCAACATTACCGCGTGAGACGCGCAGTCATCGCGTCTGGTGGAGGATACCCCATCCATACACATGCACACACGCCTGTCATCTTCTCCGGCATCCAACATGCACGCGGCGTGTGCAACCCACACGGATCCAACATGTGTCCTGTAAACATCCACCTCTCGAGTCTCACACATGAGCATTTTGGCACAGGCCAAGGATGTGCTCATCCACATCGCACGCATTATCCGCCACCTTGAGCAACACCTACAGCCCCCCAAAAAAATAATGAAATAAAAGCGCTGTGTGTCCACATGCACGCATGTTGAACGGCACACACACGTAGGCGCGCGCACGCACGCACGCTCGCTCACAGCTGTAATTTGCAGCTTTGGCAAGCAGATCGGCACATGAATTATTCAATACACATAAACCGGCCACCTCTTCCTCCCCTTTAAAAGACGCGACACGAGCGGACACACGGCAACGCCGAGCCCACCTAATTGAGACCCACAAATCCACGGCGCTGGATGGAATGGACCGTAGCGTAGAAATGACTCGTTTTTTAATTAAGTGACGGAACATGCGAGGTGCCGCGACACAAGCAGACGCGTCAAAGATCCACGCGCCTTCGGTTGTATCAAGAAAAAAGAAGAAAAAAAAACCGCGACATCGATCGCGCTTACCTGTCAAGACTCCGACCCGAATTTGATGGTCGTGGTTCGTTAAAATCATCCCGTCCGACGCCATGTTCAGCAGCGCTGTCGCCCGCACCGACAACTCACGGCAGGGCCCAGAGCCGATCGCATCGAACTTGCTGGGGAGAGGGAGGCAGAGGAGGAGGAGGATGAAGCAGGGATGGAGGGAGAAGAGAAAGAGAAGGGAGGAGGTTGAGGATGAGGAGTGTTGGTATGGAGCAAAAAGGGGAGGGGGGGGGGTGTCAGACGAGATGAGTAGAATGTCGAGCAATCACCGCATGAAGGCGTGCATCGCTCAGCTGGCCCACTGACACAGTACTAGAACCAGACACGTCACAACTAAAACCCGCTTTGTGCTTGCAATCTAATTACATCCACCAAGGAAGAAATAAAAAATTAAAAAAAATACAACGGGGGTCCATTTGCTTCACGTGTTGCCCCTCTGCTCTCTCTCAGTGACCTCAGAAAAAAGTCTGTGTTAAGTCTCAAAGCAGAAACTTCTGGGAGAAGATCACAGTGTGACCTGTAAAAATGCAACCGCATCCCCCGGCTAAAAAGGCCGTGCTGCTATTTATAGACTTGCTGCACGCCTCCGCTGTGTATAATTTCTCTTGTTTGTTCTCATGGAGAAAAAAAAACCCAAGTCCATGCTCTAGGTTCGCTATCAATATACATAATTCATTAATGCACATTTATACACACACGTGTGGAAGAAACGGGGCCGCAGTTTGAGCTTGATTGGCTCGCTTCACGCATGTTGCCACGTGTGTTCCAACCGTGAAACTGACATTGCGTCCGTTAAACCGTACGGCCATGAGTATAGAAAGCGTCACGAGTGAGATAAGATACGGCATGACTCCTTCTTGCGACAGTTGCCGAGTCATCATTCAGAGCATCCAAAATCGCATTGCCAAATAAATATGCCACGCTAATTTTTTGTGTGTTTCTGGCATTCCATGAGCATAAAAAAAATCATTCTCCGCTGTCACCTCACATTTTGGTAGTCCTTGTTACGCCGCATTTTAAAATCAGCCATCATAGTTAATTTTACGTTTGATGTATCACATTTGCACGTCCTAAACATGTTTCTAGTACAATATGTTTCGTACGAGAACCCTTCAAACCGCATCAATAAGGTACACACGGGGGGAAAAAAAATAAAAGCACACACAGAATTCCCTCGCCAAGCGGAACCCCATCTGGCGATTTTTACACAGCCGCGCGTTGACGTAGCTTGTGCACGCGCATTGTAATGGCGGCGTAATTACCTCACTGTCAGTTGAGCCGCTCGCTGCTCACGGATAGGTGATGAGGAGGCAAGGGCCATCGCTCTCCCCTTTTTCCCTTGCCATCCATCACAATAATAAGGAGAGCCCCCAGCTGACGGAGGAAGCAGTAAACATGTTCTTCCCGCTGGTGATTCACCTCCTTTCCCCTCCGCAAGATGCAGATGAAAGGCCAAGGGCAAAAAAGAGAAAGGGCCCTTCCATAGGCAAGTATTTGGATGAATGGGGCTGAAGAGACGGCCATTTTGCTAAAACATGTCTCTAAAGAGAAGCGCTTTAACATATTTACACTTCATTTGGCCCGCTTATCTGCAGCAGACGATTGGACTTGTTGCTCCTTGAGCCAATCATATGTTAGCTTGGACAGTCGCCCTGCTGATGAGGACAAGCTATTCTTTAATTAAAATAAGGGGAGGGTGGGAGGAAAAGAAGGAACAAACCCCCGAGGCTGAGTTGATATTATCCCGCGATGCCTTCCGCGGAACACCTGACTACATTGGTGCCAATGTTAGTGGAGTCGGTGAGTGGAAAAAAAACAATTACCCATCTGCGAATGAGCAGCAGACACTTAATTGCCTGGGCCTCTTGTTTGGAGACAGTAATCAGACAACACAGATTTTACCTCAGGACATCCAAGGAGACAGAGTCTGTGTGTGTGTGTGTGGGTGTGTGTCACGATGGATGGAAAATGTGTGAATCATAAGTGACTCCCACCACATTGCACGTCTTTGACTCCAAACACTTGTTTAGACTTTGGGCGAGATCGTATTGTCATCGAAAGAAAAATCGTGTTCTGTGCTTGATGGAGTATTAATCAGGTTTTCAGTATTGATGTATTATATATACATTTTGTATGTCAAGTTGTATTCAAAATAGGAGTGACTTTATTGAATATTTTTAGAATCGATGATTCTATCGACTAGTTCATCAATTAATCGAATCATCTGATACAATTTATTTGCTTTAAAGTGTATTGAATATTTTTTTTCCCTGATTACTGTTTATAAACCAACTATTTTTAGTTATTTGGTATTATTTAGCAATTGAGAAAACAACGAAACAACTATCGGCCATTGTTTTCCACAGTAAAATCAGATGTTTGCAAATGTCTCATTTTGATTAAACACAAAAGATAAATCAGTCTGCCTTCACGAGGGGCAAGAGAAATTAGAGTTATTATTTTTGAGAGCCTGAAATATTCAATCAAACAAATGTCTGTAAACATTAAAATAGGAGGTGGTTAATTTGATCATCGATTTGTTGTCGATTAATCGATTCATCTCAGCACCTCTAATTGAAAAACTAATTTAATCGGGGTGAACAAGCAGCTGCTGTTGTTTCTCTATAAAGTTGCATTGCCAGCTACTGGCTTGGCATACTCATTGCAGCATTCATAGTCTTTTATTTTGATATAGAGGGTTTACAGATAGCGACCTCGTAGCTTTGCATTTGCATAATTAACAGACTGACATTTGAGAAGTAGAATGTCAGCCTTGGTCACTAAAACTACCGCAGGTCAATTTTTCCAGCCGTGTAATTGGCTGCTAGAATTTAGAGATTTCACTCTCAACACCTCATCCCAAATAGTCCACAAACACTTTTTTTTTAGACATAGACTGAGATTATTGCAGATGTTGGAATAATTTGACAGATTTGACTCAGGCGACGGCATACGTCCATAGATGCCCCTTCTACCTATTTAAAGTGACATGTCTGATGCAACGCTTGTGCAGAGGCACAGACTTGGCTGTCTTTATGACATTCTGAGCACATCATAAGTGACAGCTACAAACAACCTCAAACAAACTGGCAGCGTAGAAGATGGAGGAGCACAGCTGGTACTCGGATTTTCTTTTTTCCCCCCCCAGACTGGCTTTGACCCTTATTAATAAAGCTACGCTTCAACAAACATATTTTAAGTCATCCAAACCAGTCCTGATTTATCATCTACTTACTGCAGGTAGAGAAATGAATATTAAGTGGAGATATATAAAAAAAAAAGTGTGCACAACTATGTTAACATCTTTTGTGATGTGAGTGGAAAAAAAAGCAAATTGACCTAATTAAAGAAATGCAATGGTCATCATCAAGTGAATATATCTGAATATCAAATATATGTAAAAAAATAATAACAAGTGACTAATAGCGTCTGAGTGACATTGGGAGTCAACCCCTGGCGAGAACAAATAACATCCCGTGGCGCGAGCTTTTCTCTCTGGCAGACCTTGGAGGCCCACCTGAGAGAATTGCCAGCACGGGAGCAGAGTGTTAAGCTGTTGGCTGTCGCTGTGTCGCGTCTGTGTGTTAAGAGGAGGCCCGGCCTGTGCCGCTGCTATTACTGCTGCTGCTGCTGCTTCTGTGGGATGCGTGTTGCAGTTTGATGAGTGTTTCTTGCTGCAGTGCGTGAAAGAGAGGGAGAATGTGTGTGTGTGAGAGAGAGAGAGAGAGAGACAGAGTGAGAGAGAAAATCAGCCCCAACCCATCGGAGAATCGCATTTCCTAGCATAAATATATGCACGTGTTTATGTGCAGGCATGCACATGCATACTTTCTCTGCCCACTTGTGCAGGAATGCACAAACACTCGTGGTGAGGAAGTGCTCGAGTGACCCAGCGTGGAGAGATAAGACTGCCGTGCAATTGAGAAATATGCAACCTGCATGTTAACAACCCCGAGAGCGCAGCCTCCCCGGGGTGCTCTTACTCCTCTCTCTCGGTTTCCTCTGTACGCACAGCCCCACGCTCGCCGCCTTCCGAGCTAGTCCCCCCCCCCTCCGCCCCCGCCTCACCTAACCCGACAACAACAGGACAGAGGAGGGCAAAATGGAGGATGTAGAGCAGGCAAAGGGGGGAAGAGAAATGTGAAAGGGCGGAGGATGGATTTATCATCAGTTTTTATTTTTTTTGCTGTCGGTCTTGTAAACATGTGCAGAGTCCCAGTGAGCTGCGGCAAAGCGGGGGCAAGAGTGCTCGGGGAGGCGAAACACAACATATGGAGGACTAATGAGGTTTTATTTGGAGGGTTTCTCTGGGGGGGGTGGGGGCAAAAAGGATGGGCGGGGCCAGTACAGTTTCAATTAGGAGGCCTACAGCGGCACATGGTTATCCATAATCTATTAAGTGACAAATAATGGCGCACACACACACAGTTTTGGGGCAAATTTAAACTGTTGCTCACCTACATTGTCCAACAACATGCTAGGTAGCACTGAGGCTCATTTGGAGATTCAATGTCAAAACTTGAGTCCAGCAGATCATAACCGAGCCCAAATAGACAGAAGATACTTTGGTTCTCAAAATATGGCAGGAGAATGATGAATCTCCGCTCTTTAGTCGCTATTGAGACTGACGTCCACGCGACACATTGACCTGGATACTAATATCAGTCTTTTTATTGAGAGGCTGATGGAATTTGCATTTAGATTGAAATGACTTGGGCATGGCCAGGACACCAGCGAGGGCCGCGGAAAAGGAAAGAGGAGGCGGTGTGGTTTAAGCTTTGTTGGCTCATCCCACTGCAAAAAATGACATAACACACAACAGAGCATTCATTGTATGCTCATATGCTCCACTAATATTGGATAATATTTTTTGTGTTATATTTATTATTATTATTTTTATGCATTGGAAATAAAAAAAAAAATAATCTAAAAGCTTCCCTGCTATCCATGCACAGACCAACATCAGGCTGACAAGAATCTTTTCTAGACAACAAGAGCACCACCTTGTGTTAATATTTTATACTGGCAAAATCGTGAGCTTGCATCGTCATCAAATACTGACCGTGCAGCCAAAGGACAGCTGACTTGACAACCTCCACATTTGAACAAAAGCATAAAATTACATCCGCCAGCCGGCATCTTATTACATAAACAACAACAAAAAGCAAAAGCTGCATTTGCACAAAAAGAAGCAAATCAAATATCCTTCAAGGAAAGTCATTTAGTTCCAAGTGTTAAATCAATTTCAGTGCCTCAGCCCGCGGCGGGTAAAAGGATTTAAATGAGAGAATAGTTTCTCGCCCCCAAAAAATGAGCTATTCCTTTGCAATTGTAGTTTGGGAGCCTGTAATTAATACTCAGATCTGGTCGATATGAAGCTTGGAACACAGTGACTATGCAGCCATTATGGACCTTACCAGTCAATAATTATAAGGGGTGCAGCATGACAATTAATTTCCATTGATTCATTCGCCCCCCCATTACTAAAGCCACAAGTATGGCTCACTTTGGGCCATTTCATGGATCAATAAAACCCATTTATCAAGTGCTAGATTTTTTTTTGTCAGCCGGCCATTACAGTATGTTAATTTGTGGTAATGCGGAGAAGACGGTGGTATACTTTTAGTTGGGGGGGTTAGGCTTGCATTAGGAGTTAATAGCAATTTACAAAGCTCTCCCCCAGGAAGATTCATAATGCTCCGTGTAGGACAATGTAATCCTCTCTGTCAATATAATCCTGCTGATATTATTAGGGTGGGAAAAAAAACAAACTGATGACACGATATTACTTTTTTGCCTCTGAGCCAATAAATGCTAATTTACCTGATGGGAGGGGTTAGTGCGCGAGCATCTGTTCGTGCGCGTGCATGTGTGAGTGAAGATATAGCGAGAAGAAAATGAATGCTAGGAAAGATTACAGAGAGTGTGGAAGGCATTGAGATGATGAATCATCCCCATAGAGCAAATAGCTCTTTACTACTACTTTAAAGTTTAAGAGAGTCACCATGCAAAGATGCACACATTAAGAGATAAAGAGACAATTTTACAGGCTGGGAATGAAAACATCCACTTGTGGAACGAACCTAATTCAGAAACACAAACCCAGTTTGATTAAAAAAAACAAAAAAACAAGCATTTGTAAATAAATAATAAATACATAATTACACAGAAAATATTTTAATAAATATTTTAACATTCCTGGTTGTAATAAAATAATAAAATAATAAAATAAAATAATAATAAAATAAAAATAATAGAATTATAAAACTATTCAATTCTTTACATTGTATGAAAGACCAAATGGGGAACAGGAAGGTGAAGCCCAAAGTAAAGGCATGCACGCAGAAACTCTGACAGAGATGAGATTCAACCCGGGAGTTAAAGTCACGCAAGAAGAAATTATTTTAGAAGCTTTGGGCTGTTCAACTCGTTGGGCTTCACTCTACTGAAACAATTCTCCACACTTAAAAATCCTCATTAAAATCTATATGAAAAAAAATCTTGTCTAAAGTTAGACATGGAGTGCTCTGAGGACACTTTCAGTCTTATTTATTAAAGGCCATAGTGAATTTTTTTTGGAGGGGGGAAAGTAGGGCATGACTTAATGTCTTAAGGGAGTTTTTAAGCCACTCTTAAAGGCTTAGCTCTCCCCCATCACACCTAAATAATGGAGCATTTTGTATCAAGTCTGGGCCTAATGGTCATATCAGCATATGAATGTACCGACAGAGCGTTTCCAACTTTCCTAATAATCTTTGCACCAGTCAGAAGCTGACTCCAGTCCATTGGTTCTAGCAGAACCTTTGAAATGCCAGCCATGACCAGCAGGTGTCAGTGCAGCCCAGAAACCGTCATGTGGAAAAGGAGGAGAGCTGCTAGTGCAGAGGGGAGCGGCCTGCAGCGGACTGGCCAGCCAGAGCCGCAGTGCATCAAACACAAGGAGACTTAAATTGCTATTAATAAGCAAGAGCAGGCTCCACTGGGCAGTGTGACCTGGCGCGGGATTTATGGAGCATCTCGCCGGTGGGCATCCCACAACTCGTTCAATTTTAATCATCTGCTTGTATCATATACTGGGGACACGCATTTGTTTTACGTCAGAGTGTGATGATCAGTCTGGAAAAAAACCAAAACAAAAAACAAGAGGAGAACCTTTCACCCTCTAGTTGAGGACACCCGGGATCAAGCCACATTTACAAAACCGAGCATGACGCTCAGAGTAGAAATGGGAATTCAATTAGAAGACACAGCACACACCAGACCTGGAAGCAGACCCGTAGCTAGGGGTGGGCCAAAGGGGGCCGTGCCCATCCACTTGAGCATGGATCTAAAAAATATGGATAGTTCTAGGAACGTGATGTTTAATGAGTATGACATTTTTGCAGTTGAAGCTAGAAACGTGAATAGGAGCAAAAAAAATTCCACTCATCCGTGCATTTGCCATAGCAACAAGTTTCCTCCTCCAAGCAAGAAATCTTACAGTATTATAAAAACAAAACTGAAAAAGTAGCAAAACATTGACGTGGGTTTGTGTGAAAATGTTGACAGAAGCAATGTCGGAAATGGGAAGAGACACCAAGCAGAAAATTGCAAGAAGTTAGTGAGTGAAAAGGATGCGGGGAAAATGGAGCAATTAGCGGAGGGGAGGCAGCGAATGAGCGAGCGAGCGAGCGAGCGAGCCAAGACAGCCTCTCACTGCTGCAATAATTCAATTAAAAAGGAGCCGCTTCAGAATGGCAGAATCTTTTTCTTGACAGCAGCCAGTGTTTGGGGGTCACCGGCGTGTGGCTGGAGCAGCCCTCCTGCCAGGCTGAGCAGGGAGGACGGAAAAAGGCGTCCACCCCGGCAGCGGGGACATTAACGCTAATCCAACATGACTTGTTGGTATATTTCCACCGCGTCATTGATGTTAATGGAAGTACTTGGAAGCCTGCCTGAATGGAAATCAGAGGGAATATTAATGAAGCCGGCCGACTGATGGTGGGTGGAGCACATTAATATGTATCCAGACGCAACGTTGTGAGAAATACACTTCTTGCATATCTCTGTTTGTCTGGCATGAAATAGTGATCGCTAATCAAGTCGCTGGCGTGTGAAGTGGACGCCACTCGCATGCTGGCAGCGGCCGATAAAGTGGCGCTTGCCGCCCGTCGGGGGTTCCTCTGCGGGGGCAAAAGTGCGGCGGCACCATTGGAAGTGAAAATCTCTTTTGAAGAGAGTTTGATCTTGAAGGAGCACAGCTGGCTTTGCTGTGACATCCTGCCATCCAATTACCTGTACATATTGCCTTGGTTACAAGTGGGCGGGGCTTCCATATGTCACGACAGGCACTGAGGCCCTTGCAAAGTTGCTTTTTCAAGGTCAGTGTGGCTGCCTGGAGTTTTTTTCTGCTTGTACTTTGAGTCCAAATGGCTCAATTTTGTACAACTCAATCTGAATACCTTTTAAAATAAAATCAATTAGCGCTGGGGGCCCCGAAATCTGACTAAATCTGTCAATTTAATCATATCCCACCTCAACTTTGTCTAACCTTTCATAATTCATGAAGATTGAAGCCTGACGTCTACCACTCGGCCTCAATCAATCAAAGCATTTTTTTTTTCCATGTGATGGACTAATCCGACAAATAACCACATTGGGTTTTAAAAGATTACTCTGGATACACACACACACACACACACACACACACACACACACACACACACACACACACACACACACACACACACACACACACACACACACACACACACACCCCTCTGGCTGTAATGGATTAAACCTACTTGCGATAACAAAAAGAAACAGATTGCTGCCTTCCGCCTGATTTACCAAGTCTTCCCTCAGCTCTGTTGTGTGGGGAGAAAGCCAAAATGGAGCCTCGAAACTCTGCCCCGTAGGACCTCCAAAAGTTTGGAAGCACTGGCTTCCACTTAACCAGTCTAAAGCAATTTTCACCCTTTTTTTTTTTTTTTGTCAATATTTTTGGCCCATCCTCTATGTGGAAACTATTAATTACATGGCTGAAAATGACTTTTGATTTATTTCGATTTGGATGAATTTTTGCATTCATTATTGCTTTGAAATTGAGGGACTTAAAAACAGCGGAACCTCATTTCACATTAAAATTCAAAATTTGGACGTGTTCCATGCCTTAAAGGCGACGCGGTATATTATGGAAAACTGACTTGCATACAATTAGTCAGGACCCTGAAGTGCCCGCCCACCCATAAAGTGTGAAATTACACAAGCAAGTAAATCTCTTATTAGCTGCTTATTTCCCAAAATGTGTCTGCGAGCAAACGGCTCCAAATTGCCACTTTTTCAAATGAGCTCAACTGCGATGTCAAAATCATCAAAGTAATTAAAAACATCATTTACATGATACGGCTTGCACACAGTTTGTCCACCCATGACTTGGCATTCAAAAAAAAAAAAAGTTTTCAAATTGATGACCAGATTACATAAAAGCGTTGTTATACCAAAAGCTACGAAAAATTGTCATGTGACCACAATTTGGTTTCTGATATGTGGCACAATGTGAGAAATGAAATTTTTTTTGGCTCCCATCCAGCGGCTAATTGTGCATCTCCGCATACTCTTCCAGCAGTTAAACACAACCATCATAAACAGCACCTCATCAGAAATTATTCTGACAAGGCAGCGTGTACAGCCAAGGGGAGATTAGAGAACTTGCAAAGTGGGCTCCGAAAACATCGCTAAGGAGTCGGGCAGCGAGCCAGTTAACCAGTTTAAGGTTCGAGGAGGAAGCGGGGGACGCTCTCGACTTGATGTGCCATTTAGCCAGAGATGAGCGTGAAGGTTGGACCATTTAAACAGCCAAAGTCTACCCATAATTCCAAGTTTGTGTTAAACTTAAGCATGAGCGTGCAAGAGCGAGCAAAGGGAGACAAATGCAGCTTGAAGTGCACTTTTCGTATTTTGCCAAATGGAGCAGAAAGATTCCCCAAGTCCTGCCGACACTTGACAAGTGTGAACACTGCTGTGATTTCTAAACCATTGAAACAAATAATGGCAACACAGAACTAGGGGGGGGGGGCAGAGCGCCAGACAGTCAATCACAGCAAAAAAGCAATCCAGGGTATCTGTTCCTTTGTGCAAGCTAAATTTAACACTCAAGACACTTTGATCAAAGACACGATATTAACAAAATAAGAGCAGAGCCAGAGAGGGAAGAAGGTGAAGCAGGCAATTGCCTGGAGCATCGAGCTGGAACGAAATGATGGTGTAAATGGGAACGCGGGAGATTTGGTGATGTCAGTTTGTTCAAGTCCTATGTACCTAAGCATCAGAAAAAAAAAGTGACAGGTAAGGCTTTTATGCATTCCATTAATTCCTCACCAATTTAAATTGCACTAAGGTACAAAAGCAGGGAGCGAGTTAATTATTAATGAGTGCTGATCAAGGAGAAAGAGGAAAATAGGTTGCCTATGAGCTCATACTCCAACCCGGAGTGTTTTATTACAAAGGGGAAGATGTTCTTTAGATTATATTCTTCTTTTTGTCTTTTAATTTCGTTTGAGTAATAAAATTAGCTCCCGCTTTGTCTTTATATCTGAAGATGGGGGGGGGGGACTTCTTATGAGTCTGTCCTTTAAAGTAGCGAATGCCTGACTGGTCGCAGTGGGCAGCCATTGCGCAAGAACGATGCGAGTGACCTTGGCCTGGTTCCGTGGGGGAGGGAAGGGGATACGGCGGCGGCAGCGTCTCAGAGCGATGCTTTCTTTTCCATCGTTACCGATTAGCGGGCGGGCAGCGGGCAATGGACGGGAACTAAGTGTCGCAGTGCAGAAGGCCATCAGTGATCTTAGAGCTACATTTTTTGGCCAGAAGTGGGGGAGGTGATGTCAGTGGAACCAAAACCTGTGGTGCATGCGAGGAGGGGTTCTCAGATAAAGATAATGGAGGGACACTTTAACAGAGGCTCAAGGTGGACGAAGGGTCAGACTTGATCAGAACACTGAGGAGAATGGGCATTAAAGAATATATTAACATTAAAAAGTCTATGTATATACCGTATTTTCCGGACTATAAGTCGCTCCGGAGTATAAGTCGCACCAGCCATAAAATGCCCCAAAAAGTGAAAAAGCCATATATAAGTCGCTCCGGAGTATAAGTCGCATTTTGGGGGGCAATTTATAGGACAAAATCCCACACCAAAAACAGTCATGAAATAGCAACAACAGGCTAAACAATAGCAACAACAGGCTAAACGATAGGTATGCTAATGTGACAAATACAAACAAAGAGCTGAGAACGGGCCTGACGTAACATATAGAGTGATTAAGCACAACTATTACATGAATAACATGTTTATAAAACCATCGGTGTCACTCCAATTCATTAAATAGCAACAACAGGCTAAACAATAGGCATGCTAACGTGACAAACACAAACAAAGAGCTGAGAACGGGCCAAATAATAATAAATAATAATAATAAATATAAGAGGAGCAAAAATAGAGCAAGTGTACATGCAGCAGACAGTGGACTTGGATATGGTGCTTTAAAGTGTTAATTGCTTTATTTGATGTTTTCTCTATTTTTTATGTTTTGAATATGTTCAAGATAAAGATATAAAAGCATGTGAAGTGATCAACTATACTAAAAATAACATGGGAAGTGGTCAACTATACTTGTAAGTAAGTGATGTCTTAATGATCAAGTAAAAATTTGTGAAAAAAAACATATATAAGTCGCTCCTGAGTATAAGTCGCCCCCCCACCCAAACTATGAAAAAAAGCGCGACTTATAGTCCGGAAATTACGGTATAAAATATTTATAAAATATATTGATAAAAATATTATTATACATCATATATTTATAAATTATAAAAATATTTCTAACATATATTTATTATATATTATTATTATATATCATAAATTATAAAAATATTTATATATTATTATATCTATATGATATATTATTATATATCATATATTTATAAATTATACAAATATTTATGAAATATATTATTATATTTACAAAATATTTTCAATTGGAAAATTTAAAACATTTAGTAATTGTTGAGAAACAAAGAGGGGGGGGGCACAGCAGCATGGATTTGGAAAAAACACCGCCGGTTAAAGCTAGCATGTTTCCACTTAGTAATTTCCGAGCCATAAGAGAATTTGAACGCCCTTGAAGGATTATTATTATTTTTTTTACCCCACGTAATCATGTCATTTCAAGGTTACCAACGAAGGCTCACCTCTCCACTGGTTGCAAAACTCCCCAATGATTCCTCATTATATTAATGTAAAGATTCAGAGCGCAAGTTCCTGTCCATCACGCTATAGCATAATGGCAGCCACCTTTCCCGCGTCCTTGGCTCCTTCCTTTCATTCCCCGCACACTTCAAGAGTCTACCCTCTGTTGTAAATCTCTCTCCTCTCCATTCAAATCAATTTTAGAAAGCTGCCGGGCGCCATTTTTTATCATTCACAAGCACTGGAAATGTTCTATGAACCTCGCCGAGTTCCTCCATCTTGCTCTATTTTCCTCAGACTTTCCTCATGAAGCACAGCCAATCAAGTCTCAGCGGTAATGCAATGTCTTTCATATTGGCAGATTATTATTGACTCGGAGTCCTTGCGCTGATAATAGGGCCCATCCTCCAGGTGCTGGAGCATGAGCGGGATGTGGGATGGGTATTCATCGAAATTCTGATTGTGCCTTTCACAGACAGGAAAGCAGTGATGGCAAGAAAGTGACGGACATGCTTAGTTATTAAATCAGCGCCATTGTGAACGCAAACACACACATGTAATCGTTTTGACTATGATTAATGGAGACTTGATGAAAGGGGGAAGAAAAAAAAAATCAATGATGTTCATTAAATAGAAATAGAATAGAAATCAGTGACCAGAAATCGAATTCTCCCTTTGTTGTGATACAAACCCCAAGTAGTAACAGAAGCACAAGAATAATGACGAGTGATTTTCCGAGAAATACAAACAAGATTCTTTCACGTTTGATTTTCTAAAAAAAAAAAAAAATGTCCCTCATAGTTATTATTAATTGTAATTATCAATCCTAGTTCAACGTGCATTACATTTATATACATTCATATTCGTGCACGAAGAAAGAAAACTCAACTTGAGTAAATCCTGGCTGCTTTGATGGAAGGCTTTACATCTCTCTCGAGGGCCCGCTGCCACACTCGCAGAAGAGCCGCAAATCAATACTGACGACCCAAAGATAGGTCTCCTTCTACTGATTAGCAGGCATGACTGCGTGCAAAATCTCAGAAGAAAACAGGCTCTTGTAATCGGGCCACCGGATAAAACAAAGCCTACATTTATTTTTTGTTCTTAGCTTAAATCCCTAATTACGTGTGCCAAAGATTATATTCATTAAAAAAAAAAAAAAAAAAACGTCCATCATTTGGCTTTACAGTGCACAACTCAAGTTCCTGGCTAAAGGTTTGAATTGGTCACAGGTATTAATTTCCTCTCACGCTGCGTTCAGAGAAAAAAAAAAAAATCCGAGCATTCAAAGCGTGCCAACGCGCTCATTAGCAATCACAATGGGACATGACCAAACGGCTCTTACATTAACCCTCCATCAGCGACCTTAATAACCTTGCACTTACAACCCTGGTGTGTCGAAATTGATCGCTCCCCACCTCAAATGCCAAAGGTTATAAATCCAACAGCGACCCGAGCATAAAAACACAGGCAGTGATCAACGTTTACAACCGACTGTTTGCCGTATCGCTGACAGGGTGAAACAACATGACCAAGCAAATGAGGCTCACATTGCTAATGCTAGCACAAATTAGGTAGCTTGTCAATGTTCACATTTTATTGGTGTACCGCACGGCTCGGAAACACACGGGATGACATTTCCACCCCCGTCCGACATAGACGCTGATGTATGATTTGAATTTGAGGTTAAATTGTAAGCAGTGGGATGTTGAGGAAAGCGCCTCTGCCATTTCTTTTTTTGTTTTTTATACGTTTCCCAGTCACACGATTTAGACATGCAAAGCCTATTCATCAATTTATCTGAGCAATGAGCCATGAAAGTCTGTTTTGCTGCAGCCAAACAGCCGAGATGCTAAAAGCCTAGTGGCAAAAAAAACAAAAAAGAAAATTGATATAAAATGCGGGTTAACATCTGCGATAGAGGTTAGCTACAATTTGTCAAATGCAATGACTTCTTCGAATTTTATATTTAGAAACTTTATTGCGGGGTAAATAAGTGTGCTGGAGTTTTGAATTTCCAGGGCAGGCAATTAAAGTCAAAGCCTCACACAAAGTTAATGTTTTGTTGACGTAGGGCACAGGTGTCAAACTCAAAGCCCGGGGGCCAGATACGGCCCGCCACATAATTTTATGTGGCCCGCGAAGACAAATTGTGCATCAAATTCGTGTGTCATTACTAGAATAGCAAATTGTCTTCACTAATTAATATCTTCTTTTTTAAATATTTGATCAGTTTTTACTCGTCTGATTTGAAAACGAGTTATTTGTCAGTTTGTTTTGTAGCTTTTACTGTATATAATATGAGGTGCTCATACATTTATTTGGGTTGACAGTCATAATGGCCCTCCGAAAGAAGCTATGACTACAATGCGGCCTGCAAAAAAAATTAGTTTGACACCCCTGACATGGGGCTACTTGTTAGCTTGAACTAGCTATTTGCTAGCTGAATGCTAGCTGAATGGTTTTCAACCCAATAAATAACCCAGCATTGGGTTGGTCCCTCCCGCCTTCGCTATTTCACCTAGTTTGGATTACTTTGAAAAAAGAACCTAATTAATTTTCTTTACGATAAAAAGGCATTCCTGACTACTTCATCCCACTGCAGATAAATGTGAACTTTGCACGCCAGTGCGCCACGCAGGGCTCGTTGTTGCTCAACGTTCAGGCTTGACGGAGCGCATACTTAGCGTAATGATGCATCGGCTGTGTGTCTAATGAAGATATATATTCTATGTGAACATTTGCCCACTCTGTTGGCTTGTTAATGAGCATATTTGTTTGCATGTGTGTGTGTGTGTGGGGGGACTGTGCGTGGCCGAGCGTGCGTACGTGAGATGAATACGCGGCAGGGTGGGGTTAACAGAAGAGGCGGGATTAACGAGCCAATCATAGTCCATCGGGGAAGACATTAAATAGCTGAGATGAGTTCACTGGTCGCTCACTTGGATTTGCCCCCCCATGCACTTTTGCCCGACACTCGTGTCATCCTCTCCAACTACCTCCTTTTCTTTGCGCTTCACACACTCCGCAGATTAACGTTAAGAGGGATATTAGAAACGGCTTCTTTGCCCCGGGATCATTTAGTGAGGTACGTGTGGCTTTTTTGGAAGCTGAGAGAATGTGCAAGAGTCGTGTATGACATGAGCGCGACCTGCAGACGAGTAATGAGAAATTGCTCCAGTCCTGTCACATATCCGCCATCACAATCGGGCTAGCAAACTTTCATGGTTGCCAAATTTAGCATGACCTTTCACATCATTACAATCACTTAGTCATAAAAGATTCTCTTTGCTGCTCTTTTTGGACACAATAACTTGTCGTAGCTGAGCTAGAGAGTGACACAAGTGGACCCCCCTCAAAAAAAAAATATGTAAATTTTGAAACTTAGCTTCCTTCATCATCAAAGACCCTCATTTTGATAAATTAGCTGCTCTCCGTCTGTGGAGAAACAACAGAATAGAAGGGGATGGTTACTATGGAAACTATGCAAAGAAACCATTTGAGCTAGAGAGAGGGGGCAGCAGGAGCGTGTGTGAGCCAGATCAGGTGGGTGGTGTGAGGAGAGCACCGTTGCCAATCAACAGGTGCAGCGGTAATATCGGGCCCCCCAAATGGGAATGTAAATTAGATTTTGCGGGATCTCGCCACATCGAACAGTGGATTAGTCTGCCAAATAATGCCGTTGGTGTCAGCTAAGACCGAGTATGAAACTGAGGGCGCCTCACTTACTGTCACTGGCGCTTGTGGACCTCATTAGTCGATCACTCTCCAGCTTCACGGGAAAATAGTTCAATAGAATAGTAATCAGTAGACCTCCGCTGAGACTCATGTGTAGTTTAAAGAAGAGTCTGCAATTAAAAACATATAATTATTTGAAATGTTTGTCAAAGCTGTCATCGTATTGATAGTCTGGGGAAAAAAAATATCTCTAGCGCCATCTCGTGGCTCTAATTTGAGGAAACCACCGCGCCCGTGGAAAAACAACCAATCAGAGACAAAAGATGGGTCAATCATTTGCAAAAAAAAATTAAAGTTTATACCAATAACATTGATGACTTTATTTTCATTATTCTGTCCACTCGTTGCCACATCATGGCTGGAGCAGTGAGGATTTTGCATTAAGTCATCATCGAATGTCGGTTGCGTCACATTTAAAGGGAATTAAAAAGAGCCGCTTAGATCGGTGGCAGCTTAAGTCAACCGTAAACACTCCCACAACGGCGGAGCCCGCCCACCCACAGCTTCACCGGGCTTTTAAGTGGGCTGGAGGACACTGAATGTTTTGCGGTGAGCAGAAAAATGCTGCCTGGAGGAATGAAGCCACATGGATGTAGCTTAGCTTCCAATTACTCATGTCATTTTTTTTTCTTTAGACTGCAAATTAATTCAGACGGATGTCCAGCATGGCCACATTTTCCCCCCAGCTATAATTTGCTGCTGATGTGGAACTCATACATTGCAAAGAAAAAAATAAAAAGTAGCCTGGATGGGTTCAGCGCCTCCCTAGCGTCAAGTCATTTTTTGCTGCAGCTAAAACGGACTTGATAAAAGATGCAAATGCGGGCGAGCTAGCGCACGTTCAAGGGCACATCAAACCCTGACAACGATTCATGAATCAATAATTCTTGTCAGATGAAATGGGAAGATAAAGGCTTGGCTCTCCTTTGGGGTCATTTCTGTATTCACTGGCTTTTTAAAAAAAAAAAAAATCACTCAGCGTGAACTTAATTCATGCAAATTATTATTTTTTTTATTTCCTATTCTGACAACATGAGAATATACAGTTAGGATAATTAGGTTCATACTATTATTGACGACAGGTGTTCGTGCGAGAGGGATGACGCATGTGTGTGTGTGTGTGTGTGTGTAGTGCCACCTGCTCGGGTCCCACGACAATGTCATTGTAGAGCAACACCTGAGCGCCTGTCACACCTGATAGATGGAGGGCAACCACGCGGGCATACAAGTGTGTGTATGAAGTGAACAGTACTTGATATTTATGCTGGAGTTGCCATGTGTCATTCAACATTTGAGGAAATAAAAGTATAACATTCATGGACCTGTCATACGAGTTACTTTGAGCTAAAAATGTGTAAGAAAATACAACTCAGAAGCTGCTCGTTGGTTATCCAGTACTTTCAATAATGTGCAAAAAAATATTTTCAATCACCCGGCAACTGTTTTAAAGCATAACATGTCTTCTTTAAAGACCTACTTAAATCAATTTTGACAGCCCCACTCCAAATTGCCGAACGAACTGCTTTTCCTTATTTCTTCATCCATCTTTTTCTTTTAATTGTAACGAGGCCATTATAAAATGTGATGGCTGTTTAAATGAACCACGAGCAAATCGTTGTCAGAGTTACAGTCCATTTAATCTGCCGACATTCATGTGTCAAAATGAGACACTTTTCAACGTCAAAGCGTGACGACGACGGCGCCCCGGAGAGGAAAATGAGGATGTGAGAGGTTTTCATGACATCATGTGTGTTTGAGGGATTATCTCCAGGTGGGAACTTCCATCTACTCTTGTGCTGAGTGACAGCATGAAGAGCCAAAGATGACACGTGAACCCAAGGAAACACAACGGAAAACAAAGCCGATCCGACTTAACGTCACTTGACGGTGTGAAAAGCCGAAAACGTGCTTTTGTAGTGCTTTGTTTGAAATTCATTTTGTCATCAATCATTTTAGTGACACTAAAGGAGAATAGGACATTTTTTTGGACCACGTTGAGACCTTGATTATTTTTATGTGAACATCTCCGAGTAAAACAGTGGTGCCTGTTCTGCTCGCAAAAGTTTAACCTTGGAGGATACAGGCAGGTGAACGACGACAAAAAAAAGATGGGACAAAACGGGATAAAGTTGGTAAATACAATTAGGTAGGTGTACATCAGTTTGACAAGGTGAGCGGCATCTATCTGACAATCTTACTGCAGGTCCCGCCACACGTACACACAAATAAAGATAGCATCTGTTTTAGCCTCCACTCGCACAATTTCCTCTGTCCTCAAATTGATTTTTCCAATCGCTAACAGAATTTTGCCCCTGCTGCTGCTGCTGCCAGATTTTGTTGTCCTCTTATGCTTCTTACTGTGAAAAAAAAAAAAAAAGGCCAAGTACCAGAGGAGCACAAAAGTTGGATCCAGCGTGACATCCAATAATCATGTTACCTCCGCCTGGCCAATGTGATTATGTGCTCATTGCTATTTCTCGGTCTCCCAGCGGTAAAAAAGAAATGACTAAATAAATAAATAAATAAAAATAGCTGGCTGATAGCTGATATTTTAGTAGAAATGTTACTAATAGTAATTTAATGCAGTTTTAAGAAAAAATACTATATATATATATATATATATATATATATATATATATATATATATGTCTTTAAAGTTATCCGTCATTTTTTATTTTACATATCAAATGTACTAGTGGTATCGATATCAGTGACTACTTAAGAGTAAATCAGCAAACCCATAATCGCTTTCCTCAGTTGCCGAGGTGCTATAAAAACAGCCATTGACTTCTCTTCAACGATGCTTCAGTCAGGGAAATTATTAGTCAGGTTAGAAGTTTTTCTTTCCGCAAAGCGAAGAATAACTTGGAAGGCATTGTTAAATAAAATGACTCTGTATTGTTGCTTCAAGGTGAATGGCTTCCACTTAGCTTATCTCTCCTCGACCAATGCAAAGTTAAATACTTAGAGAAAGGTACACACCACATGAAAAATGAAAGAATTAAACACGAGGGTTCAAATGATGAAATGCTGTCTATTTAATGGAAATTAAGCGCAAAGGGTCGATTCAATTAGCCGTAGCCGAGTGCATATAATGCGTTTCACGCCGGTCTCCACAGGTATACTATTAATCAAACAAATATAACCTTTCACCGAGTCTTTTCGAAGCGCCTGTGCGGGATTCTACGGCGACACACATATGGTAATAACGCAGCTTGTACACTAACCTTCAAGATGATCTATGAGTCACACGCCGCGCTGCCAACACAAGCCGCTAGAATCCACATTTTCTTGAAGTTGGACAAATGTGTCATCTGCAACCTTTACGTTGACACCATCACGTTTGGAAACGTTAGCTGGATAGAAGAAAAGCAAAATAGGTTTGCAATTCAATATACGGAATTATGTAAACGCTACAAATATCTATTTATGCCAGCAACGTATAGTGACAGGCAGAACAATTCAATGATTCTCCACTAGATGGCAGAAGCACTCACTCTCATGTAAAACTCAAGCATTTGTAGCGTTAAAATGATTTTGAAGTTTGCATTCCGAGGCCAAATTATGACACATTCGTACTTGAAATACATAAAAGCAAAGCGGACTGCTCCCCAGACTCAGAAGGTGAAGATCTGAGGAAGAGGTGAGCCAACTTAACTCACTGCAAGATTTGTCAAATCGCGTCATTAGACTTGAGATCAAAACTCACCAAGCAGATGTTTAAATATAAATAGTTGGGTGTTCAGCGATTCAAATCTCAAGTGTTGGTGGTCGACCTGCATTTTTTTTGTTTAGCACAATCATGTAGCACACCATGCAAATCAAAGTGCTTAAGGCTGGTTTAATTAATGATAGGTATGTCAAATTATGCGAGGCATTTTTTCCTCAATAGGTGTTATTTGTGTGCATACAACATTTTTATTCGTTTAGGCTCATCTGTATAAATAGCGAGACAAGTCAGCGGAGGCTATTACATGCAGCTCAAGGAGTTTCTGCATTATTATTATTTTTTTGAGCACATTAAACTTTCATTCAGAATGGCCAAAGGCCTCAAGTAGTAAAGCTCGCGATGGGTAGTACGTAAGAGGCAGATGAAAGTCGACTCGGCGACAAAGTGGCGAGAATTAGTATATATAATATATATATATATATATATATATATATATATATATATATATATATATATATATATATATATATATAAATTTGTCTGACTGAACTCTTATTATGAACTTTTAAAACATGAATAGAAATACATTAATTATCATGAGGTGCTTGCTTGTGTTTTATTCATTTGATATTTGCATTTAATAATGCATAGCTTCACTGTAAACAAGAAATTCTACATTAATCATGGAATTAGAAATTTAAAAAAAACACAATTTTAGTAGTTGATAAAATTTGAATGTAGGTATTGTGCGTGCCTATAAAAAATGCATCAGTTTGAGCAGCATGGCAAAAAAAAACCCCACTTAAATTATGTACATGCGTGATCACGTTTGTATGATATAATTCCCACTCTCATTTGTTCAAATCAAACTAAATGAAATTACAAATAAAATATACATGCTGATGAACCTGTTATGAATCACGCGTGCATAATGGCACCAACGCCGGATTAATATTAAGATCTATATGCTGCGTATCCTCCGACTTGCTCCCTCTTCCTTGTTGCTTTGTTCCCCAAGAAAATGTTTTTTTAATGTTATTTTTGGCCCATGTAAATTATTCACTGTGCATTCTCCTCCATTTGTCTCCAATAGAGTCAGAGTCGCTGTTGAACTCTCTCCATCGTTCTTTCTTCTGCTTTGACAAACACACACACACACACACGGATAAGATCTGTCTTTACCTTATCTCAGCGGAGCCTCGATGAGCGCTCCCAGGAATATTGATCGTGACACCCTTGTGTGCGATTGCACCCCCCCCTTTTCGCCGCAACTCTTTGGGGACAGCTTGATGAGGATTTTCATTGCACGCTCTGAGATGTGAACATGAGTTTCAGGCGACGAGGCACAGCGGCGGAAGCTTTTACATGGAGGTGGCAACGTACCTCGGGGCTCTCCAGAGCTTAGATCAGTCGTGGGAACTTTGAATGGTGCATTATTCATCTAGGATGAGGCCTGCTCGCTGTCTTGTCCTCGCCCATGGGCGAGACAAAGCAGCTTGGACTAGTCGCCTGATTTTAGTGTAGGTAGGAGTAGGTGTCGGCTTTTCATCACCCGGAATAGGCTCCCGCTTCTTTTGACCCTGGACAAGTTTCAAAAATGGACTATTGAAAATCAGCACAGTGAAATCAAACTGATTTATGGGAAGGCAGACAGTAATTCCATGTACTACGAGTGATTTCGACATGAATATGCCAGCTCAGCAGGATCTTCATTAGCGCCCCGATTGAAGGTTAAGCTGTCAAATAGCACGTTCCTATCTCCAGCTGCAGCCGGCCTGCTTGAGCCGCGGTGAAGACCCTCCTACTGGTGCAAGTGGAGAGAACTCATTAGCTCACTGATTAGCCTTTTGAATCTCACGCTGTGCGGGCTCCAAGCTGGTCAAACCCGAACTCACGGCACCACTACTGATTTTGAAATACTTTTCCAGCATGGCCGTGAAGGTGTGAACATTTAATGAAGACCACATTCTTAATGTTATGAAATCCTGCATGATTTAGAAACTTTCTCTTGGTCACCTTAAGTTGTTACATATCAAGTAATCACATCTGAACATCTGTGCATTTTTTTTGCTCAACACATGAAATCAAACAGCCCACTCACTGTGCGGCTGATTAATAACGTGCTCACTCATGCTAATAAATACCTGCTCGTAATTCCAACCCGCTCCCCCGTGGTGAGCGGGGGCCGCAAGGGCACGTGGGCAGGCGTCATTACTTCAGTTCCTAACGCATCAAAACTAGATGTTGGACGATTCCCACAATGGGAGCAGATGTGTACATTGATCGTGACGGCGGCATCAACAAGGTCAGTGAGAAGAATAGTGATTGCGCAATAAACATTTAGCGCAAAAACAATTGAGCCCAAGATAACAGAAAGGAAGGGGGGGGGGGGGGGTGAGGTGACTTTTTTTTTTATAGGTCATCAAGATACTGAGAATAACTACAAAAGTGTACATAGCAGGTTAATGTCAAGACAAAAGCTTTGGTTAGCTAACGAGAGAAAACATCCATGATGCCTTCAGAAGGTCCACCTTAACAAGACAGGAGGGGAGAAAAAAAGAAAAAAAAAAAACAGCAGCCACTTTAGAGAGATGAGAGACTTTTTTGTAAAGACACACAGATAGGCTTAGCGAGGAGCGTTTTAGTTGCTTTGTGGTCTGACAAATTGAAATAGCTGCTCTTTGATAGGAAAAAAAAACCCAAAAAACAGGCACTTAACCTGAATCCTTGGGCGCCCAAAAAAAAAAAAAAGAAAAAATGCTAAAGGTTCAGAAGCTTTCTATAATCTGACAAATGCTGTACAGTAAGAAACATTGGGAAACACAAAGATTTGAAAAAAATAGTCTCAAAGGAAGCGAAGTGTGTTAAAAAAAAAAAATCCAACTCCCGCTTTTTTTAGACTATAAGGTGCACCATATAAGAAAGGATAAGACGATTTGAAGTGTGCCTTATTGTCTGGAAAAATACTGGGATATTTCCCAGCACTCCATCCTGACTGATTGCCAGGGGGGTCAAGGTTCACAGCGACTAGTAGGCGGCATTTCGCTGTAGCGCATGCTTTGTGTTGGCTGCGTACATTTAACACTCAGGTCATAATGTGCAATCAGGAGCCTTTTATGAGAATGTGCAAAGAAGAGCAAATTGCTTCTGCACTTAGCCAAGAGAAAAGGAAAGGACACCCATCGCGTCCCTGTCACTTTATATGTCCAGGCACAAAAAGAGAATGATAATAATCAGAGGAGAAAAAGACCGAGAGAAAAGCACCATTGTCAGCTTACTACAATTAGAACTCCTTCTTGGAGTCCTTCTTCTGTCCGTCTAAAAATTTTATTCCGATCTCCCGCTAACGAAGATGAAAAGTTTCTCTTTCCTGCCCTAAAGATATTTCCGCATAACCGAGAGCGACGAGGCCATTTGTTTATTCCTCCCGGAGGCCGGACGATATTTTGTTATAATCACCGCCGTTTTATAGAGCGACACACGACGATATTTGTGTCCCTGAACTGGTAAGCCAGTTTTTCCCTTTGGTGCTAAATAATAAAGTCCACAGAGATTTGGTCAGTGTAGCTTGATGTAGTGCAGCCCATTTTGATTATTAACCCCGACACGTTCATTTCAGCTAAGGTATTGATTTGCTATTAGCCCCCGGATGGTGTCAGAACACTCAGCGGCAGGTAGGGCAGCTTTGTGAGCTCGGGCCCCGCTGCCATTGTGTTGCCCCTGGCTGTTAAAAAGCGCCGCCTCCCTCTGTGGTAAAACGGTATAAGCGCCGCCCTCTGTGGAAGTGTTTTTTTTTTTTTATTGAAAGCTGAGCGACAAGACAGATGGCTTTGAATAGGTGAGTCTAATGTAAAAATGAGTGGAGGATGGCGACGAGTGAGATAAGCGGCAGCTGGCTATTTCTCTCTGGCTGTGTCAAGGCACGGGCCCCTAAATCACCTGTTATCTCCCGAAGCCGCAGCCAGACACTAATGGTCATCATGGCAGGCAGCGAGCCTGCTGGCAGGCAGCGCGGCACGGCGGCGAGGCGAAGCGAGGAATAGCTGGGGATTCTCCGTCGCCTCCGTGACTATGACATACAGAAAGTCTGCACACCCCTGCCAAGTTGATGTGATAAAAAAAGC
Source organism: Syngnathus scovelli (assembly GCF_024217435.2). Taxonomy (NCBI): domain Eukaryota; kingdom Metazoa; phylum Chordata; class Actinopteri; order Syngnathiformes; family Syngnathidae; genus Syngnathus; species Syngnathus scovelli. The sequence goes on along the minus strand of NC_090866.1, from coordinate 6,344,925 downwards.
TCTTTTTTTCACCAATAATAAGATCTATGACCTGTAGAATATGTGATTTAAAAAAAAAATGCAAAAATAAAACACTGAGAATGGGGTTGTAAAAGTGTGCACCCCCCTCTTATAATTAGGGCTGTTTAGAATTAACCAGCACTACATTTTCAATAAACCAACTTTATAATTTGCTGATTATTTTATGTGGCTAAATTTTGAATTAAGACACTGACTAGAAAGACAAAAACAAACTTGAATTTCAGTCCAATATAACAAAGTGATAACGTTTGGCTTTCGTCTTCAGCGCCATGTGTGTTATTGCTCTCAATGCAACACTTTGGAAGAGACATTACATTTTGTTGCAGGTGCGGTAAAAGCGGCACAGAGCTGCCAAAATAAAGAAAAAAAATTATTGCCCATCAGAGTCTGGAAGAAGTTTTATTTTGATTTTTCGGGTCGATCTTACTCGTCTAGGTTTTGTGATACAGTTGTAAAATATTAAGTCGCTAGCAAAAAATGAGCTGAAAAGCATGAAAGAGAATTTTTGGGCTAGGAGGAAAAATGCAAAATAATGTGCGGCAGCAACTTCCGGGGACACCGAGAGCAAACCTGCCGTCATTTTTAGAGCATCATACTCACTCAAGTGATTGCAGTCGTCTGCCTAGTCATCAAGAACAACATCCCGCGGAGGTGAAGTGGGCCACGTGTGGGAAGTTAATAGCATCCAATTGTGTGACAGGTCAGCACTCAAAGCCGAGTTTGCAAAGTTTCACGATGAAAAAGAATGGAAGTAAAAGAACAGCAGACTGAGTGGGCGAACGTAAAAGCGGAAACGTCAACAAACGAGACCTTATATCATACACATGGATCACACTCATCTGCCAAGTTGGAGTTCAAGCGAGAAAAAAATAAATATACACCAGAAATTACACAATGTTTAAAACGCTGGCCGGCAAACATCAATTAATAGAGCCTATCGAAGGCAAACTCAAGTCCTCGTTGTCTTCCCAGGAGAGATCCCATTGAAGTCCTCTCCATGTGCCAAACTAAAGTCTTTTGTCGCTTTACAGCTGACGTGTGCCAACACCTCGCCAAAAAATTCCCTTTACAAGTTTACTAGGAGGTTTACAGTCTTCATCTGATAAATGTCAAGCGGGGAAAAGCTGAGTTGATTTAAGACCAATGGCAGAATGATGAAGTCCTTACTATCTTCCCGCCGCACAAAGGTGACACTTGATGGTACTCCAGCGCCACGTCGGAGGGCGAGAATCATTTTTATTTCCTCGCCCTTTTTGCATGAGTCGTTTGGAATGAAATCAGATGTCTCTTACGAGATTGATGGTCTGCAGAGTGATGGCGCAGACACTTAGCCAGATGGCATATTTTACCAACACGTATTGTACACAATACCTTAGAATTCAGTTTTTGAATAATTACCGATACCAAGTACCGATACCACTAGAATTTTGATACATGAATTTTCTCCCCCAAACAATGACAGATCATTTTAAAGAAAGCCCTAAATCTACCAATAGAGCAATTTTACTTACAGTTGCAGCTACAGATGTGTGCTTGAAATAAGGCTGGTATCGGATACCTGGTATCGGTACTCACTCGTCGCTAATATAAACAATGTAAAATGTCACATTCCTTGTATTGTTGATTAAAAATAAAAAATGCGTTAGTGACCTCCGCTGTGTTCCCCAGCGAACAAAAGTTGAACTTGGAATGTGTTAAAAAGTGCTAGTTAAAAAATAAATAAATAAATAAATAAAAAATAAATGCAGGCTCCATCAGGTTGGGCGGCCAATTAAGAGAATAATGAAGTGCGCTAACGTCTCTCTTAAACGACTTTGTGACAGCGATGAGCACATTTTAATTAAAGTGGCCTCCGGTTAGCATGTGCATTTGTAAAACCCAAGTGGGAACCGGCTCCCTTTTCAAAGGAGACATTTCTTGGTCAACACGCTCCAAATTGACTGTGGACTGTTGTCAAGCGGGAGGAAACCAAAACAATACAATTATTATTACCCACCCGTGCGGAAAACCTTCCACAGCTAGCTTTTCTTTTATGAGTATTTAATGAAGCATGCAGATAGTGAAATTAACACGTGATCTCTGATGGAACCCCCCCCCCCCGCATCCCTCACGGAGCGAGAAAGCAACAAGACATCACATAAATAAGAAAAAGAGATTAGGAGGGAAGCAGGAAGTAGGCCAGTAGATAAGACCAGGAGGGCTACTGGGACACCAATGGCATGAGGCAATTTGCTAGGTGAAGAAAGAATGTTGTGGATCACTGAAAAGACAAACAGTTGACAAAAAACAAAAATAGATTTGCCAAAATAGCCAACAAGGAAAACCTGCGTTGGTTTCTCAAGTTTATTTCAATGTGTGGTCATCAAAGACAATGCCCAGGAGCATAAGTTATGAAATGATGGCTTTTGAGAAGACATAGCATTATTGTTTTAAAAAAAACAAAACAATTTTGCCCTTGTTTATTTTAACAGAGCAAAGTTTAAAAAAAAAAAATAATAAAATAAAAAAGGATGGCCTTAAGAACAGAAGACAGTAGTGGAGTGCTTCATTTGGCGAGCGTGTCGATGTGCACCATCCTAATAATCTGAACATTGTTCACAAGGGAGGGGGGGGGGGCGAACTTCCATTGTCCAAAGTGTCCCCACAACATAATTACACACATAGGCCCCCTCCTCCCCACCCCAATCCTGCATCACCACCAGGCACACAAACACAATTGAGTCCAGAGGCGGTGGAAAAAAAAAGCAGGCACCAGGCAGGTTGCTCATGTGGCCCCTTAAAAGCAGCACACTCATTCTCGCTATCTCACGCACACACACTCGCACACACACACACGTGATACAGTACACGATGCACAAGCAGCACGCTTAAAAAAATTAAGACCGTTTAAAAAAAAAAAAAGAAAACAAAATTAAAAGCACAGGGTGATAGATTAAACTTAATTGCACGTGGGACGAGATGGAGGAATGTGGCAAAAAAATTAATACAGTACATTCAGTAACAAAACAAAAAAAAAGGCAAGTCAAGAGTGAAAAACCACAATAGAATTAAATAAAACACTCCAGTTTTAAAAACTGGGAGGGGAGGGGGAGGGGGTGATGAGCGGGGTGGTCCAGTCTTTACAGTAAAGTCCCGAGACAGTTTTTATGTTTGACTGATCTTTTTTTGTTTTTCTTGCTTTATTTAAAATCTACAGACTCCGCCTGAGGAGTAGTGCTGCAAGTTCTCTGTGACCTGACACAAGCACAAGTGCACGCACACACACACTCGCGCACACACACACATACACTGAGTGCAGTCCTGCCACGTGTGTGTGCAGGTCCTTTCGTCTCATCTAGCGTGCTTTGCAGGCTTCTCTCTTCCTTCTGTACAAAAGCAGCCTCCTTCCCTGGAAACCGCAGTCTACGGTGTTCTCCTTCTCATCTTCCGATGTTTGTTTTCTTTTAAAGTGTATTTTAAAATGTTCTCCCCCTTTTCACTTCTTGTGGGATTCCAACAGTTTGTCCGCCTCGGGGTACGTCGGGTACTTGACCGTCTCGATCTTCTCTTTGACCTTGTAGGACGGGTAGAGGCCCGTTCGGCCCAGTTTGCGGTTGATGCCCTTGGAGTAGCCGTCCCAGTGGTTGCCGGCTACGCCGATCACGTCGCCGGGCTCAAGCGGGATGTCCTCGTTATTGCGCGGCTGGTGGGGGTACACGGCGATTTGATTGTGGGCGTTCTGGCCGCCAAAGTAGTAGATATCGTCCAGGGAGTAGAAGTAGGACGAAGCGTCCGGATGGAGGGTCTGCATGATCTCGTAGGCCACGCGACAAACCTGAGGTGGAACCAACCACAACTCAATACCGGACAGGGGAGGGGGGGGGGGGGTGTTAATGGAAGGGGTGGGCCAATGATGTGAAATAAAATTTTATTGTCTTCACCATAAATGTCAAAATAATAACCAGCGATGGGAGAAGATGGCGTTGAAGATAATGACAAACATCCGCTTTTCCCCCGTGAAACCCTTTGACTTGGTTTTGTCTGACATCTTGTTTCCCCCGCGGTTATATTAGAAAGACGACTTCCTTTCGCAAAGACGTGTATGTCTTTGACTTGGAAGTTATTTTTGTTCATTTAGTCAAACAGCTGGTAACTTCAGCCATCAAAGGCCATATTAACAAGGAGACTTCGAAAAAAGAGCAGCCGCCTGCTGAGGAATATTCTGGTAAATGAACTGTCACCGTGGCAACTGGTCCAAACGTTTCTGCAGCTGACTGTCGCTTAATGCGCGCCGCAAAACGGACCCGTATTTGCTTAGCGGATTTAAATATTGATTAATGTGCAGTCATTGTCTTGCTAATGAAGTCATAGAGAAATGATTACCTGTTAATAAATCTACGTAAGCACACTTGGAACGAGTTGATGAGAGGTTAAAACTATTTTTTTTAAGCATCAGCTGAGATGTTACAAAATGCTTGTTTCGTTCCGGCAAACATTTTGAACAGTTTATCGGAATTTTCGTTATTTTTGACTCAAGGGTGAGTCATTGTGATCTGGAATCTGGGTCACAACAGCAGCAGGTTGCCTGCCAACTGCAGGGCAAATTAAGACAAAGAACCTTTTGGACAATTTCAATAGCATTCCAGGCTGCCACAGAATTAGCTTTAAAAACTAACCTGCGAGGAGAAGGTGCACACCAAGAAGTCAGTCTGGGAAAGGAAGTGAATGTCCAGGATAACTCCTCTCAGAGAGTTCTCAGTGTAACGGTTGTGAAGGCCCGCAGACCATGAGATGGAGTTGTCGCTGATGAACTCGTAGTCGGGATACCTAAACAAGCGCAACTGTGTAAAAAGGAATGTTCCAAAAATAGCAGCAATGATAATAATGCCAAAAGAAATGACCGACTTGGTTTTGGCTTCTTGCAGCAACGAGGGGTCGTCGGTGGCGAGGTAGACTCGTTTCTTGTCCACTTGGCCATGCCGGGCCAGATGCTGGAACTGCTCCTCCACATGCAACATGTACTCCTCGATGGGGTGGAAGGCCGCCTCCGTGCCAACTTTGTCTGTCCTCCTCACATGGACGCTGTGCAACACACACAAGGACAGAAAAAATATTTAGCAAAGGAGAAGTGCATAGGCAGAGCTTCATGTAGCTGTCCCAATAGTTTTGTTCCTATCTGTGCAGTGCCAATATCTTCATATAGGCCACCAAATGAATAGCGGTGACAGAAGGTGTTTGCAGACACGCAGGCTTGCTTGAATTTGGCGTATGTAGGACAAGCCAGGAGCAGAAATAAGCAACACTGTGTCATTTCTTCCAGCGATCCAGGACAGAGTGGGAGCAGACTGAAGGTTAGAAAAAAAAAAAAAAAAAAAAAAAAAAAAAAAAAAAAAAAAAGGCGGGATAGGAGAGAACGCGCATACATCCCATTCCTCAAACTGATGGATACACAAACTCAATTTTTATTCTATCTAGAACTATTACATTACGAAAGCAACCAGGCACATCTGTATTGTGAAATGTGGCCTCCAGGAAGGACTGAAAATTGCAAAATCTATTAACAAATAAATAAATAAATTTTAAAATAAATAAATAAAAGGAGTGGGCTCATTTGTTATGACACATTTGCAATCATGCTGTTGAAGGGTTCTTACCCAGTTGGCTAAATGGCTTACTTTGCTTTAATTGTGTTGATTTTATTTATTTTTTCATACCATGGTTCATTTATTTGTCTTTAGGGGCATGTCTCACTGCATGCTCTTCTAATTATCCTCGCGGAATGACCTTCCGTTTGTCCGTCCATCCATCACTATCTATATACGTATAAGCAGGTCACATCACAAGTTGCCTCTTTGAGCAGAGAGGGGAGGGGCGAGCAGTTACAGGGGCATAGAGGGAGATGACAGAGAGCAACAGCACTAATTCCAGCATACTTAAGGATGAATTAGCCTTCCAGTCTCTTCTTAAAAAAAATAAAATTAAAAAAAATTAAAAAATAAAAAGGACGGGATGACCGGCTAAGGTGGCATATAAAAGAAAAAAAAAAATGGCCGACTTTTCATCTTTCTTACTCTGTAGTGATTGCCGTCACTCCCCCGATGGCTCATACCAGCCCCAGACATGATTTCAAAGCTACCGTCTCTATTCAGGCTTGAGCGTCCCAAAAAAACTCAATATACACGAACTGAATCTTTTATTTACATGTGACGTCAGCACCTTGGAAGACTATCAAAAGGATTTAAACATCACTAGGCAGCTTTTAGAGTCTTTAGACAGATACACTATTGTCTTATTCAGTTGTTGCGTGATGCACTGTGCGAGATTTGCGGGGGTTAAAAAAAAAAAATCAACAAAAAAAAGCACTTTGTGGTTATGTAGCCACTTTCGGCTGAATATTCATTTGGTTCATGTGTCCTCGTATACCCGCGATGAGTATTCTTGCTGCACGACTGCTAATAATTCGCAAGGCTTAAGGGGGGGGAGAAAAAAAGATAAACCCCTCCTTTTTGAATCAAACTTTTTCTCTAATGAGCTACACATGAATTCAGTTGAGTGCCCCTATTCAGAATTCCACCAATGTATTCCTCTCAAGTCAGTGTGATGTCAAAGCAGTTAAGCTAGCATCAGAAACACATCTGTTCCACCCTCCCCCCTTTTTCTTTTTTTCGATAAACAATCGGACCAACTTGCACGGCAGAGAATGCTAAAAATGATACTTACACGTAAATTAGAAAAAATGGGAAAGGGATTCTCACCGATTGACAAGGGAGGGGTGATGTGGGAAAAGACAAAGAATCGTAACAAGAGATGCGTGGAGAACTCAATGAGAGCAAGAGGCTCGTGAATACAGATGTGTGCCGAGGGGGAACGTGAGGGAGAAGTGAGAAGCGGCGTGTAAGAAAAAAAAGAGAAGTCTTGGCGGCGAGAACAAACGAAACGCAAGTCGCGATCAGAAATGAGTCAGAGTCGAAGAAAAAAAGAGAGATAAAGGGGCGGAGAGTCGTGGAGCGCTCAAAGACACGGCAGCTGCTCTGAAACGAGACACAAAGGCGGGCGGAATGCGACGAGAGTCGCCGCGGAATGAGCCGAGCGGGGAGGCGGCGTGAGGATGGCTTGAAGCAAAATGGATGCATATGCAGATGGAGAGTTGGTGGAGACTCATGGGACATCTTGAAAAGTTTGGTCCATCCCAGCAAAAGGAGTTGAAAGTCAGTTCCTGGCGCGGTGCTTTCTCGTGCCTGCTCTGCTCGGCGCTCATCATCATGCACGTGGGTGCTGAATGATAAATCTCCCATCTGGCTAAGTGAGCGCCTTACAATAATAGCTGATGCGGGGAAGTGCGGCAGAAAGAGAATGGGGCTTGCAGGCAAAAATGCTAATACTCCCCGAGTTGGGCACCTGGCTGCCAGGCGACGAGGAAAAAAAATAAATAAATCCATGCAGTTATTTATTATGGCCTAAATTTCGAGTCCAGGTGGCGGCAGTCTATATTGACATGCCCGGGCTTCCCTGTCCCTCGGCCACTTCCTCATGTTCAGTCCAGGCTCAGCTCTGACACACGGTCCCTTCGGCGATGCCTAGTTCTGTCTGAGGTCTACTCCCGGTTGGACGGGTCCAGAACACCATGCCAGGAAGACAGATGAGAGGCTACACTCCTCCAGGAAAGGACTTTAGTGGGCACAATCCTTACTGGCTTCTGGTTTGAAGTTTTTATAACTCTTTGAAAAAACCTTGCCATAAATATACTTTGGAGTTATTAAAAAGCGTTATCTAAAGAACACGTCTGTTCGCTAAAGACAAAATGGAGTCGGGGGCTAAATTGGCGTTATCTGTCATTAGCAGCACATTAAGGAGAGGCTGCTTTATGTGAGATTAACTCCAAACAGACAACAGTAAGATGTAACTCAATTGGGTGTTTAATACTCTTTAGAATGCTGGAAGTCTCAGCGAGGGTTCCTACTTAGCCAATTATTTCTCTCGGAAAATTTTATTTTAGTAAGCGTAATATTCAAACAAGTAGGGCGTCTCATTTTCTAATTGACAAAAAGTGGATAGGATAAAGAATAAAATGCACAAAACACCATTTTCGTTACCATTTGGAATTATTGTCTTAACCTGATATTAACCTCAGCAAAAGCTCCACCAGGGCCCCGAAGCTATGTCTTTGTTTGCTAATTACCAGTTTTTTTGTTTGCTTTGGAATTCCAAATAGAAACGGTGTAAACACTTCATAGAAATGCTCATAAGTGAATCAAAAATAAATAAATAACAGCTGAGTTCTCTTACCCAATGATGGGGTGTTTGAAGCCTAGCTTAGCTGTGGTCTGCTGGATCTCCTTCTCCAGCCAAGCTTGGGGCCGCACCAGATACTTGACAAACTGGGACACCCACCACACGGAGGGGTCACCGTGCAGGCGGTGCAGGCGTGGCGCCAGGTCCTCGGGAATAGCCAGAGGCAGATAGGGGGGGCGAGGGTGAAGACTGTCCACTATGGGCAACTCCACAACCTGGACATCTTTATCATTGGCCTCCCCTGCAAAGATTGTCAACAATGACTCTCATGATTTAGCAAACACTTAAACATGCATACAAATTACATGGCCGCTGCTTTAAGGCAAAGTTAATCAGATAATCGAGGGGATGGCGGCCGGTGCTTGGTCATTGGAGCCCCAAGGCTGAGTCGAGATTGGCAGAAGCCGTGGGCAAAGCGTTGAGCCGGACCGATAATAAAGGTCACCTCTCTCTGGCTAGCAAAAAAAAACCCCAGACAACCTTGAAGCACTCATGGCAGAACTCTCTACAGAACAGGTGGCGCAACAGTAACGGATGGGAGCCAATGAAAATAACAGTACGACGCAAGCACACAAACACAATCGCATTTTACCAGAGAGAGTTTGCCTTGAAGACAAACTTCCCCTTCTTTGCCTTATAAAACCTTTCAGAAATGTGTGTGTATATACATTATCTGTGTGTGTGTGTGTGTGTGTGTGTGTGTCGCACCTCCGCAGATAATCAGGTTTGAGGGCGCCGAAGCACCAGACACAACTCCTAACACGGCTATAAACAACATCTGCACAGTTACTAAATAAACGGTGGCGAGTGTGTAAAATCTGCCTCCGACATGACGGCTCCATAAAAACATGTTAGGGACAAGGGCAGGAATAAAAATGACGATACAAAATTAACTGCACTGGATACGGAAACCAAACTTTTGCTTTCCGTGAAGCTAGCAGCTAGCTAGCAGCTAGCTAGCTGGCGCAATTGGACGAATCTTCCGCCCACAGCTACTCAATTAGATCCAAAAGCTTTCACCTCCAAGGCTTCATACATATTTCACGAGCCCAATCCAAAGAGACAAGAGGAACGCCGAACGACAAACACCACGCTTCTCCAGTCACTTTGCAAATGAACTGAGTCATATCCTCCCAGGAATAAACCCGTCGTCGTCTAATTACGCATTAGCTCTCTTTGCCTAAACATTCCCAAGTAAAACAAGAACTTTTTACATTCAGTTATAATAGCTGCCAGAAATTGGCTGTTTGATCCACACTCGTCAATTATGTAATCGCCCCAGAAAATGATAAACATAGAAAGTCCAATTATGTCATCATCTTGTCTGAGATCGTGCAACCAGGGCAAATCAATATTTGGGCCTCATAATCGACTCGCGCTAACCACAACTCCGCTAATTAGCATGCCTATGAAAATGCAACCAAAATTCCGAGGACCGACTCAATTTAATCCCATGTTTTTCTTCTTCTTCTTTTGTTTTCCGCAATTCCCCCCCCTCTGCAGGAAGAAAGAACCCGTTCCCATAATGACTTTTTCGCTATCTTTGATTCCGACCCCCCGAAGCTATATGTTTTCCAGACCAAAATATCCCCAGTCACAAATGCATATACAATTTGCATCCTCGGGGAAACTCCCAACAAAAGTAGGTTAACGATACAAAAGCTATTTAAAGAAGTTGGCTCGTGAAAAAAAAAATCAACTGGGCTATAGAACGCCGACCAAATCGCTTTGCTACCGCGACCGTCCGGCTAAATATAGTGTTTAAGCGCACAGAGAATAAGGCCACACGTTTGAAAGGGAACATTAACAGCATATCGTTTAAGCCTGCGGCCTCATTCGCTGCCAAGATGGCACTCGCCTACTGTTAATGAAACACGCGCGACAACGGGGACTCGTCAGGTAGCAACAGGCTTACATTAGCAAGGCCAATGTGTCACGAGTTTCCCCGCGGTGACCGAGACAACCCCCCCCCCGAGAAAATAAGAATGCAACATGTCGGCAGTGAATGAGCCGTCGGCTCGGGGCGGCCAGATGGCGTGTATGGATCTATAGGAGGCTGTAAAGACAGATAGCGGAGAAAGAGAGAGCAGATAGTCGAAAAAGGACGTATGAAAGGCAGAGGGAGAAGAGAGGCGAAGCACCCCGAGAGCGCCAGATAAGAAGGAAGAGCCCAGGAGAGCGCCAGTCAAATGAGGTGCTGGGAGAAAAATGAAGAGCTGAAAGGAGGCGACCAGAGAGAAAGTGATAGCGAGGCAGTCGCAGCCCGATAGTAAAAAGCCTCCGATTCACTTATCGTCTTTTGCAAACGCTTCACATTTGTCACTTCCGCAGAGGCAAACACTTTTTTTTTATTCTCGTCTTATAAATCGTAAGACTATCTAGTAATCATATCAAGGCCTTCGATTCGTAACTCAATACTAATAAATGACCGTGCTACATTCGCAACCTATTTTATCAAGGCATTGATCTTTTTGTCTGAGCCATTCCATTTCATGGTACAAATAAGCTAGCTTGAACACGGTGTGTCCAAAAGAACAAACAAAAAATGTTAAGGAGGCAGGTCTGCTGCCCTTTTCATATTTTCCAGGTCATCAAAACCGTTTAAGAAGGAAGGAGTCTCAAAGTGTTTGTTTGGCTGTGGGCAGACAATTCTGTTGATCTAAATTTTTTTTTTTCCGGTAAACACCAGCTGTGTTTAGACAGCGGCACGTGTCAGTCCTCCCATAAAAGTGCAGCATCTTGCACTTTTCCCGGCACTGCCTGTTTTTGTTTTATTCTGGATCCCCATCAGGGAGGCTTAAACAAGATTCACAACATTCACCTTACAATGTCCTCGGTTTACAACATTGCTGTCATACGAGTTTTCCGGGGTTACAAATGGCGTCGAATGGAGTCGCTCGAGCGGCATATCTGATCCCGTGTGTTCTTTTTTTCTGTACACTGTCACGACCGATATCAGTTGACATCATAAATAACCACGTGGGAGAAAAGTCATCTGGATTGTTTCAGTTTGGTGGAAATGTAGCATGAGAGCTAGCTAGAATGCAAACTCCACTTAACCTCGCTACTGGTGGACTTCAAAAAAGGTTTAACCTGCCGGGCCTCACTTTCGAGGTTCGTCATCACATGGGCGATTGACTGGGAGAGACATTTTAAAAGGTTTGTATTTCTCTGCCAGCAAAGTAAATACATCTCAGCTAGCATGCTCACGCCATTAGCGACTCGCTAAAGTGGGTGTTTTTACAGCGTGGGGTGGGTTAAGGGCACCTTGCGAGTGTAGCGACAATAAAGCGGGAAGAAGAAATCCCCCACAAATTTGATACAATTTCTCTCGCCATTAAGTGCCGGAGAAGTGCAAGACACGGCTGTGAGGTAAGAATGTTCTAACCTTTGGCCACTCAATGGAGGAAACCATTCGGTCAAACTTAATAACCTGCGCGGCATCCTTGGTTCACAGTTGACGGACAAACAATTTTTTTATTTTCCACAACATAAACTTGCTCGCACGCTTTTATTGGACTCTCATGTGGGAATTTCTCGGCAATGAAAGCTTTGAGTGGTGAGGTTCTGCTCATGCATTAGCCGCCAAAGTGCTTTTACAGGAATTGCATTATCCTGCCTTCGTACACCTTTTTTTTTTTTTTTTTTTTTGCTGTAGCAGCAGAAAAGAAAGGACTCTTAATTCAGCCAGAGAATACGATGAAAGCTCAACAAGTATTTTGTATTTGGGAAGGTGTTTGTACGTACCCGACCAGTGTCCAGTGGTGGCGCCAGAGCGGTCGGTGCAGCTGTTACTGACGGGGAGGAAGACGCTCTCCCAACCGCTCGGGGCGTAACGCCAGTTGTGGGACTCCAAGATGAGCGTCCGCTGGGTGCCGTACGCAATCATGAAGCAGTAGACCACATGATGGAGTTGGCAGCCGTAACCGCAGCCTTTATTGATGTTGCACACCAACTTCCTGGCCTTACTGCAGTCCGGAGGGTTCTAGAAGAAAACACATTGTTTTGAAAATCCGCTTTTATTGCTTGACCTTCATCTCACCCAAAGAGCCGACCTGTGAATTTTAATAACACGCGACGACTGATCTTGTTTGTTATGTTACTTTTATTTCATTGTACAAGAAGCTCTTTCCAACCTTGGTTTGTTTCTTTTGCTCCCTCTGATCATCCTACCTTACATTTTATTGCCTCAAAATAAATGAAATTACTCTTGATTTATTATTTTCACTGGACGTGCTGAAAGAAAATTGCATGTTTTTTATATCCATGCCATTGATCTCTGCTTCAGCGGAAACTATTAAAAAAAAAAAAAAACATCATTAGCAGCACCAACGGGCCTTGCTGCTCAACTTGGTGACATGTTCCATTATTACAATGGACAAGGGCATGGTGTGTTTTTTTTCCCTCTGCCAATTAGCACACACACACAGGTCTGCTTCCATAAATATTCGTGAGCTCATTTTACTCGCTAGCTCAAAATAAACCGCCGGCAATGCAAGTTCAACTGTGTGCTCGAAAGATGTCAAATTAGGTAATGGAGGCAGACAAAATTTTTTATTTTTTTGCTTGTAGATATTTCAACCTGACAGCCAATGTGTGGCCCGATGCTTTAAGAGTGCCTCGTCGTTGTGGTGCCATCCAAAGAAGGATATAACATTCTTTTTGTGACAATATTCAAATGACAACTGACATTTGAGTGTAACGTGGCATTTAATGGCTTTCACTATACTGATTCGCCCGGACTTGCTTTCCTCAACCCTACTTTCCCTTCCCATCTCATGAATAAGATTTCCTATGATAAAAAGTGTTGGGTGTGGAATATCAAGTGACACTCTGGGAAGAAAATACAAAAAGCAGCAAAGCTAGTTGTTTTGTAGCGGTGCGGGGTGGTTGTGATTGGGAGCGACTCGGCGATCCCCCGCGCCAACCGGCTTCCTAAACAGCAATTACATGGCTGATGGGAGTGTTTTCCTCATTAGAGTTGCTGCTGCAGCTGCAGAAGGAAGGTTCGGAGTATTCCACTCGCATTTAGTAGCAGGGTGAGGAAGAGGAGGTGAGGGGGTGGGGGTTGAAGTCAAACTTCCCTTCTTTGTGTGCCGACTTGTGATCATGCCGAGATGCTCGCGTAGCAATAATCTACAATAGCGGCCTCGTGAGGAGCTTTTATTTCGGCTTTCATACTCGACTGACCTTGGAGAGGAAGTGACATTTACATGTTCCTACCGCCGGCGTATCCTTGGAAGGTGGAATAACTCTCAAGCTTGTGGTTAAAGAATAACAGCTGTCATGTTTACGCGGGCGTCCTGTGTTTACGTGGAGTGGCGGTGAAGCACAAGAAGCGCAATGATTCACTTTGGGTAAACCACTTGATGTTGTTGTGGCAGGAAATGGTTGACAGGAACTCAATGTGCGAGAGCATTGAGTCATTGGAAAGTGAAGCGGAAAGGGCTTTTGCGCAAAATATTAATTGTTGATGTGTGGGAAGGACTGTTTGTTAATCACAAAGCACTTGAGGGATAATAAAGCAGCGCTAGCTAGCTGTGGCCAGCAGAGGCGCTGTTGAGTCAGTGCAAAGAATTTGCTGAATGACAACTTTTTCATTTGGTTGGAGTTGGCCGGCGAACGACATCGCTCATGTTTCTTCGATATGAGCTGGCTCGAAAGTAGCAAGCCGTTTGTATCAGCAGCCGGATTTAGATTGACAGTCACAAACTTTATTAGTTGTGGTGCTCTATAAAAAAAAAAAAGTTGCCGACTCAAATGAACGTGCTTGTAAAAAAAGGCAGACTTCAAATGACTTCAACCTTCGCTTGCCAGCGAGTCTTAAACCGGACGTTTGGCTGTAAACTAAAAAGCCCGGCGCAAATACACTTCCAGGATGCAGTCATATGGCTTTGTTTGGCAATAAAACCAACAGACTTGCTCGATATTGGACACCGACCAAAACTCCCCGCTGGCTTTTATTTGGCAGTCTTTTTTATTTTTGTTTGCTATCTGACGGGTGATGCACATGTAATGTACATCAAAAGATATGCGCATACAGCCCGCATGGCAACGATACAAAGCTGGGACAGATTCTTCGCCCACTTGAACAGATGGAGGGGATTAATTCTTCATAATGTGCAAATAGATTTCGCTCGACATTAGTTGTCGCCTTAACTTTGCAAAGTCGCTCTCGTGTGCAAAAAAATGGGCACACGCTTAATTGCTCACGCAAACAGATCTGGTAAGCTGATCTGCTAAGCGCACTCATGCATTGAAATTCATAAAACCCGAGGCTGATTTTGCCTTTTTCAATACGGGAGAACTGTTCGGGGACATGGAAAAAAAATTTAAATGCTAAAACCCAAAATGATTGCCTAATCAGCAGTTTCGGAAAGTATAGCTAACATTACAGGCTGGTGAAGTAGTATCGGTGTCCAAGTATCGGACCATTTTTTTACGATTCTGACTACAGGCGGATATGACAAAGAGCGAAACCTCCCTTTCGACCGCACTGCATGTCAAAAATGCAAAAGTACCAAAAAAAGCTTGTCTGACAGAAGACTCTCGAAAGGAGCTGCCATGTTCGCAGTTCGAGTGGACAGATGGAGCATGCAGACATGGAATTAGTTAAATCGGAAATGAGGGGAGAGAATACCGCGGGTGACGCAGACGGCCGGCAGTGTGTAGCTTAGTGCCTGTGTGTGTGTGTCAGTAAAAACAAGAGACTCGCATCAGGCATCTCTGTGCAAACGTGGAAAAAGCCCAGCACAGGTGTGTGTGTCTGTCTGTGTGTATGTTAGTGTGAGCCCATCTGTGCGTAACCGTGTCTGTGTTTGTGTGTGTGTGATAAATTAGTAATGGCAGCTGGTGGAGCGGTGCGATCCCTCAGCAGCGGCGACAGCAGCTGTTAGCGGGGCCGTCTCCGCCCAGCCGGCCTGACTAGGTCCTCTTCATCAAACACGTCGGCTCATTAATGCTGCGGGGCCCAGCGTGGCACCTGAAGCGCGGCGCCACCGGGGAGGAACGCCGGCGTGCCGGCTGGGGGTGAGCGTCCTCGTGCCACCGTGCGTGTAGAATTTAACCCCTCAAGCATTTGTGAAATTGGTCAAGTAATGCACATTTAATTTACTACCAAAAATAGTTGGTCCATTTCTTGAAAATAGGGAATGTAAACAAACACAGGTAAAACCAGCCACCGCGTTTAATATTTATTCCGCTATGCTGAGCTGTGATTTATTCAATTTCTGGTGCCCTTCTATTTTTGTGTTTTTTTTGCACGCCGTGTTTTCATCCAACCAGTCAGGAATTAGAGTGCCGAGTTATCACACCTCTCACCTGCCACCATATAAGGGGAAAGCGGCGCCGACAGTTATGCACGGTGCAGATGAGACAAGCGGGTGTGAAAGATGGTGATAAAAACACATAAGGGCCTTTGTTTAAGAGAACTGTTTGCAAGGGTCTCCCTCGCTTTTGCCGTGCCGCGAGAGAGGAAGATAGTCTCCAAGTACCTGCAAGTAAGTGATTCTGTTCTGGACCAAATCCGACAGGTCTTTGGCCTCCTTCATCCGCCACTCGCCCACTCCATCTGCTTGGCTGAGGTAGTACAGGTCTGTCATGATGGACCTGAAACCACAACAAGTGCTTAGAACCAGGGGTGCCAAATTTTCATTATGACTGTCAACCCAAATAAATATATTCAAGCATAAATCATTTCACATTAATTTGAGATACAAGCTTGGTGGAGGAACCGATTCAACGGGTGAATGGAATCGACGTGCTCGCGCGTTTAGCCGGATCATTTGGTCTTTGTGCTACTTGCAAAGCGAAGCGAATATTTGCACAAGAAGCAAACGCCGCCGTCTTTGATCTCATTCCTGGCCCCCTTTTTCATCTCTCCTGATTTCAAACCGGGCGCAGACACGCACAAGTTGCCAAACAGCCAAACAGCGTGCAGATTAAATCAACATAAAATAAACTTGCAGATTTATTATTCCCGTCTTTGAACCCCAGCAGGTAGACGGAGGTGCACCGGTTTTATTACTCTCCTCCGCGGGGCATTGGACAAACCTAAAAGTATCTTCCAATGATGCAAATAGAATATTACACAGGCTCCAAATGTTTTATCTGTATCTCGCTGACTGACAACACGATGTTGCGCTCGTTGAGCTCTTTCCGGGATGAATCCTATCTGCGAGACTCTGACAGCAAATGTGTGTTGATGTCACGCGCTGCCAAATATCGTGGACATCCTCTCCGCAATTTGCCCCGAAGCGTAAGCGCTGATGTATTCCGCTAAAGGCATAGGCAAACACACACACACACATTTATGCAAGCGTAATTTATTACTCACTTCTTTGACCCAAATCAGTCAAAGTCTGTGTGTCTGAGAGTTCTTATCCTGATATTTGGTAGCTCGTCCAAAGACGACGAGTGCAGCAAAAATGGAGCACGGTGGATATGGCTGTGACTTCAGTGTTACTCATTGTCCCAATTGGAATTTGGAAGCATGGATCGTGAGCGCGCCAACGAGGAGCCACTAAGTGGGGAGCCAAAGCAAACAAGGTGACTATCATGAATCAAATACAGAACATCAGCCACGTGACAAATGTGTCATTACAGTCGAGCCGAAGAATTGTAGAAAAACAAGAAACAAGCCGGTGCACGAAAACAACAACAGAGATCAATGGGCTTCTTTCTGCTTTGTTAAAAGCAAAATGGGCCTTTTGTGTTCTTCCCACCCCACCAATTTTTGCACCGCCATGTGTCGAGCAGCATCCATTAGGCTACATAAGCACTTACATCTGACACCCTGACCACCAACACTGGAGCCCCTCAGGGATGCGTCCTCTCCCCACTGCTCTTCTCCCTCTACACCAACGATTTCTCCGCAAGTGACTCTTCCGTGAAGCTCCTGAAGTATGCAGACGACACCACTCTCATCGGACTGATCCAGAACGGTGATGAGACTGCGTACAGACAGGAGGTGGAGCGGCTGGTCCACTGGTGCAGCCAAAACCACCTGGACCTGAACCCGCTCAAGACCGTGGAGATGACAGTGGACTTCAGGCGAGGCCCTTCACCACTTTCACCCCTCACTATCCGCAGTAATACTATTCTCTCCACAGACACCTTCAAGTTCCTGGGAACCACAATCTCTCGGGACCTGAAATGGACCGGCCACATAGACTCTGTCCGCAAGAAGGCCCAGCAGAGGCTGTACTTCCTGAGACAGCTCAAGAAGTTCAACCTGCCACGGGAGCTGCTGAAGACCTTCTACACTGCCATCATCCAGTCTGTCCTCTGCACCTCCATCACTGTCTGGTTTGGATCGGCCTCCAAACAAGACAAGCACAGACTGCAACGGACAATAAGGACTGCAGAAAAGATAATTGGAATCAACCTCCCATCTATCCAAGACTTGTACCTGTCCAGGACCAGGAAACGTGCAAGTAACATCTCAACAGACCCTTCGCACCCAGGTTGCAGCCTGTTTGAACTACTCCCCTCCGGACGCCGTTATAGAGCTCTGTACACAAAAACCAGCAGACACAGAGACAGCTTCTTCCCCCAGGCTGTCGCTCTGATGAACTCACACCACTCTTAGAGTCTCAGAGTCATTACTGTGCAATAACATCCCGCTTGCCACACCTTTTTTGTCTACACTGTTTGTACTATGTGTCCTCTCTGCATCCATTGCAGCCTGGTCATCCTAGAAGAGGGACCCTCCCATCTGTGGTCTCTTCTCAAGGTTTCTCATTTCCCCTAGCTGGAGTTTTGAGTTTTTCCTTGCCCTCTTGGGAGTTTAAGATCAGGGGGTGTTTGAGAATATCTTTCGTTCTTCACATGTCCTGAGTGTTGTTGTTAGTCACCTAAATGTTGAACAGAGGCTGTGATTTACCGAAGTCAAATTCCTTGTTTGGCACGCTCAAACATGGCGAATAAAAAACTCTTGAATCTTGAATCTTGAATCTTGAATCTTAAGTTGTCCAAAAGGATCATATAAAAAAAAGAAATAAAAATCAAGATGAACTGTACATGCGTCTGGCCGAGATTGATGTCGCGACGTTTGCAATTGGACTTAAACGTTTTTGAGTGGAGCCTTCTTAGCCTTTGCCCGGAGCACTTACGGCGACTTAAAAAGGGAACCGACACGAAGGTCTGAGGATTCCGTCTTTGCAAAGCAGCTTAGGCTGCAATGACTAAGACAATGGCGTCGGTAAGCCACTTCGGCGGGATTACAATGAATCACTTGGATAAGTTGCACCGGGGCTTTTCTTCATCCGTGGAAGTCTGCCATCTAGCAAGAGTGAGTCTGTGACCTTTGAACTTTTGTTTCCAAGCAACCACGCGACATCCGCTCGTGCCTGTCTTACTTGCAAACCTTTCACCAAAACGTGCGCAAACGTGCTCGATGTGAAGATTGAGCCAAGGGTCTTGTCGCTCAAATTGCAATTTGCCACCCGCAGAAGTGCAAGATGGCAAATTGCACTTCTCCACTTCATTAATTTGCGCGAGAGATGTGTGACTTGCGAGCACGTCGGCTTGATAAGTGGAGAGACGGATTATTCACAGCAGGAATACTTTTGATAATGAATATATAATAAGTGGAGTTGGACTTTTGTGTGTGTAAACATTTGCTCGGGCTCGGTTAATTTGTTACTCAGCAAGGTCATAAAAATATCTTATGAGGCTGATGAAAGATTCGAGGCATCTGTGCTCACCTTTGCTGGTTTCCCAAATGGGTCAGGAGTGTTTCCGCGTATTTCTGCCTTTCGCTGACTTCAACATTGGCCAGTTTCTTCACCTCGCTGCGAACAAAGTACCAAAACTCCTTGACGCCGTTGTCCACTCGGCGCCGCAGCTCCTCCTGAGTGGGCCCCGGGCCTGCAGAGGGGAGACCGGAGCAAAGAGGAACAGAAATAAATAAATAAAATATATATGAAAAAATAAAAATAAAAACATGATGACACTTGAAATAAGTGACATATAAATGACTTCAAAGCATTTACAAGGGAATTAAATTGGAAGATGCCACAGGGTTTCTCTCTTTTTTTTTTTTTTTTTTTTTTAGGAATGTTTGTGCAAAACATTACATGAGCGAACGAAGGAAGTTTCCGAAGTTGCCGAAAAGAACCATTGGAGTTTTCATCTTGTGTCCCTAGGTGCAGCTTTGACCTCATTAAGGAGCCCTTGATGGCTGTTTTCCGCCTCATAGTGTTTCTCTCCCAAGCTCTTCATGTGGTTTTTCTCTCATATACTTCGAACAACAGCCAGCCTCAGCCAAACAATGTGAAGTAGCACACATGGATAACACAGCTGCCTGGTCTGGTTTCTGCCTAGAGAAACACCCCCCGCCCCCCAAAAAAAAAAAACAGAGGCAGAAGGAAAGACAGCCTCCAGCTCGGATTTTTTTTTTTTTTTTTTTTTACGCGCTATCTGGCATTCTCTTTTCTCTCTTTCCCTTCCTTGGCGAAAGAAAGCTAGAGGGTATTTTTAGCGTCGTCTTCCCCCCGCGGCAAGATGGAAAGGCTGACCCTGTGCTGCCCTTCACGCTCACATGTCCCTCTTTATTTTCTCTCTGTCTGTCTCCTCTCTTCTCTTTTCGCTCGTGCCACTGGGGGCATTGGCCGTGCTTCCGCTTTTATTCGCACCTTCGCCACGCACCTGACAGCTTGCCTGCACTTTCTGACCACTGCTTAGAGGTAAACACACACACAACCCCCACCCCCCCCAGTTTAATATTTGACTAGCGTCACACTCGTGAATCTCAAACATTTGCTGCTTACCGTCTCCTGTCAGTTTCTGGAAGGTGTGGATCTTCAGTTTGGCTCGGGTCAGCTGGTCCTCAAGCGAGCGTAGTCTGCCCGCAGCCACGGAGCCAACCTCTGCCTGGCCCTCGGGTATCCTGGTGAACAGCAAAAAAAAGGGAGACATTTTGTTTAAGACTCAATATAACATATATTGCCGTAATGGCAAATAATAAAGATAAGGACAGAGTGGTTCTAATTAAAATTAACCGCACATAATGTAGCACTAAATACAATGATTACTTTAATTGTCACCAGAGCTGTACCTGGTTTTCTTTTCCTCTGTTCAATTTGTGCCAGTTGTCAACACCGGCCCAAATTGTAAAGGTTAATGAGTCCCGCAGTATCATTTTTTTCTTTCCCCCGTGCTACAAAAGCAATCCAATAATGACATTAACCACAGAGGGTTTGTTTTGATTCCACTTTGCTCCGTCAGCCAAGGAGGTTTTGTATTCCTCGCAATTTATTTTGTTCGTGAGTGTGATTACGTAATACGTACTGGGAAAGCAAAACCGAATACAACGCTATCATATTTCCGCAGACCCCAAATGGGAGGGGCCGTGATAGAAAGAAAGAGGCCATTATACACCCTACTTACAAAATGTTAAACCTAAAACACATCAAAAGCTTTTCGGGTTGACTTGATTTGATTTTCTCTAAACTTTAGCATCCTACTGCTTAGTCAGTTATTCCATTTTTTTTCCCCCCCACCATTGCATTTTCAAGACAGCTCTTCGGATGACATCACCATATTTATTTGATATGAGAAAACCAGCAGAATCCGGTCAAGGGATTTGATTACTTGATAGTCCATCAAACAAGTGACTGGACTCGCATGTATTTGTCAGATGGCGTATTTCAAAGGATGAAACAAATCTGACAAGAAAATGAGAAGACATTGTTTTACTTTGCTGCTGATGTATTCAAAGGACAAATAATGAGCAAAACATTGTGTCAACAAAGGCGGGCCGGCAAAATGTTTTTCTTTTGAAAAGCTCCGCGGGGGGGTTCAAAACTGTGAAAGACAGAAGAGGAAAAAATAAATAAACGGCGGCGTCTGAAAAAGGGACATTGCCGACTCTTTGGGAACGGTTTACTGCTACCAAGTAAAATGAGACGAGAGAGTGCTGGCCGACTGATGTGGTCACAAATTCTATTTTGAATTCCCGTCCCTGTGACCCTGATCACAATACATCAAACAAGCTCCGCCGCTGTGTATTGCATCCACAAGGTATCGCCTTCACTGTTGTTTTTTTTTTCTTTTCTTTCTTGAATAATGGAATCAAAATTTGCTGGGGACTGACGCAAGAGCCCAAATACGAAATCCCCGCTGACTTCTATTCATGGATGGGGATGACGACGAGGACACGGTTATCCGGTTCAATGCAATAGGGAGAAAGGGGAGCTCCCATTCATACACGCGTGAGAAAAAAAAAAAAAAGGTGGAGGGAACTGATATCGGAGCTTTCTTTGGACAACAGATGATTTACAAAAACTTGCACACACAAAAAAAACGCTACTGAGCTCTTTTTTTTTTTTTTTTTTGGAGATGTCAATTTATGCACTGCTCAATTCTGCCTTGGATGGATATCTGAATGCATTACCTTGACTGGCAATAGGATTTTTTTTTTTTTTTAAATGTATCTTTCTTTCTGGATGTTCTGACTTCACGTTTCCATGGTCGAGTATATCGGAATAATGCTGCCTGGAGGTATTTCCAGATTGGGAAGTACTAGCTGTGTCGAGATAAGATAAGAGATTCCGTTATCTGTTCCATACGGGGGAAATTCCAAAAGACTGCTACACAGCTTCATTGCAAATTCTGCCTCGTCATATTCCTCACCGTCTTGTAACATTAATATTGTCCGAGACTCTTTTTTTTTTCCTGATTTGTGTGGCACTGAAAAGGTCAACATTTGAAAGGTCGCAGATGATTTTAGCATTAGTGAGTGATGACTCAGCAGTTATTAGCAATTTGTATAGCTTAATGATATAGCATTTGTAATCCCAAAAAAATAACCCCCTTAACATCCCTGCTACCTCAAACTATTACAAAAATGGAATGTGCCAAAATACACAGGGGCATCGGCAAAGTGCTGCAAAGGCCACGTTAATGAGTCATCAAGGCGTGCAAACTCAATTTGCTCCCAGAGTGACGAACATCAGTCGCTGGCGGGCATAAAGACGAGAAATTAAAGTTGCAGCGGTGCTTCCTGCTGCACTGCCTTCCACGCCATGAAAGGAACTGAGAAAAAAGGGGGAGGAGCATGTATTGATTTTATTACGCAATGGCGGTGTCAAAAATATATGTCTCCCTCCTCTGTGTCCACTTGAGTGACACGCATTTGTTGAAATATGAGCCAGATGCATTTCCTGTCGAAACGCGACCACACCCGAACGAGATAAAGCGTCCTTCGAAATCCACAGCAGCGGTTAAACAGCCAATCAGACACGGCTTCGGAAACACCCTGCCCAAATGATCCCAGATGGCATCTCTGGAGAAGCTGCAAACAGCTGCTATGGCACACTGGTACCTGACGATCGTGAAAATCCATCAATCATCCCATTTAGGGTCATAGAGGGGCCACGATACGTGACACAAACGGGCAGAAAAGTTTGGCTTTCCCGTGAAAACCAGTCAAAAAGTATCTGGTTTAAAATGCATGAGAAGTGAAATTTCTAGCAAACACAATGAAGTTGTGTGTTGACGATCCGGATTGTGTCAAAATCGGTTATCGGTTGTTCCTTTTGCTGTCTCCAGAATGTGACCGTAAACTCGACGAAGGCGATTGGGAATGGTGCATTCTTGATTTGCACGCTAAATTGCTCGACAAGCACATCTGGCCTTCTTGACAGACCGCACGACACTCACAATGGACCCAGTGTGTGTGTGTGTTGACCTTTATTCACATCTTGTGGCAGATCTGGTGGCCAAATGTTATGCTAGACGAGCTCATGTGATTGTTAGCTATTAGCGGAAGTCAAAATCTACGGTATAGCATGCTCAAAATAAACCATCTCAGGGACCCTGGGAGCCCAAATCCGTTTTTTTTTGTTTTTTTTTTAACCTCACGAGTACTTCAAAAGAACCGAGGACAGCATGGTAGGCGTTCTGATCTTTTGGCCAGATCGTCTATCACTTGTCCTCACAGCATCCGTCCGCATCACCTCCGCCGACATGCCCGGGGATCAATCAGGAGATCATCGCTCAGCACAGCTGTCAGCGTCACCCCCTCGGCTCTCGCCGATGTCTCACCGCCGGGGCTCGTCGAGTGTTACCGCGTCGTGGCTCGGCGTCTGAAGGTGAGTGGCAGCTGCGGCGAGGGCGGGGCCTTGACGGATTGAGCCGCTCGACCCCTTGCTCACCTCTCATTAATGCTACTGGCTCGTTGGGAGGTTGGCGCTGTTCCCGGCGCTCGCTAATAGCTTGAATAACCAAAGGCCAGGCAGGCGATACGAATTCGAGGCACTGACCTATTAGTTCAATTGTCCTTCCATTTTCTTTTCTTTTTTTTAAATGACGGGGAACCTTATAGAAGAGAAAAACGATGCATTCATTAGCAGCGGAGGAACTAATTGACCGTGGTACATAAACGACGTCTTGAGGCTTTATTTTTGCTATCCTGCGCAAATTAATAACGCGCGATGCCTAAATCAATAACGCGCACAATCAAATGAGCTCAAGTAAACATGACCTGGAGTATTTTGAGTGCGTAATTCTGCTCTTTGATGCATAAGTTCAAATCGGGAACTCATTTGCCACGCAGCGGGGTTGCTCCTCTCAATAAGTCCACACTGAAGTCCAAGCCCACTCCATTAATGTAACTTTTATGGATCTGAATTTCAATGAGCGAAGCGAGCTTAGCACGGAACCATCCAGAACGGTTTTTTTTTTTTTTTTTTTTTAATATCTGAAGTCAGTGGGATGCTTTTTAAGAGCGTCTCATTTTGTTGACACTGACGCAGTTGTGTACTACCAGTCCAAACCCGCGGGACATCGCAGGCAGCGAATTGGGTCAAACGTGGGCTGAGCTAGTCAATCACAAAGTGAGTGAGCTGGTACCGAGTCAGTGGGTCTGTCACAAAGGTCTGCGGGCGGCAGTCTGGCCGGGCTCCATGGCGCTGTCAGCAGTTTGGTGGTGAAAGGAGCGGGGAGGGGGAGGGGGGCAGTGACGGGCAGTGCAGTAATGCTCGCTCCGCGTCTATTAGGACAGTAATTTAAGGATAATAGGCGCTCCTGGATGAGGTACTGGAGGAGTTCTCGTCCACATGCACAAACTGGAGCTGAAGAGAAAATGCGACTGCTCCGACTCAGAGCTGAGGCAAGCTCAGCGGATATACTGTGGCAAGGAAAAACAACATTCGAGGCTAAGAATATAAAGCAAACAGGCTCATGAGGCTTAAGGTGTTTTGGATGGCTTTGCTGTATACTGCAATACAAGCTTGAGTTCAAAATGGGTGTTTTCATTATAATAATAATAAGCAACGAGCAGAGAGAGTGTGTCAGAGACCCATCTGGACGTTGGTGGACTCAAAGCCGCTCTTGTTTTGACTTTTTCCTAATGCTATGAATTCAACCTTTGTTGCTGGGCCAATTTTGAATAATTACAAAAAAAAATAGATTCATTCGGGGACCAGCTGCCCATGGCAACGCATGTGTGGATTTTTAGTGATCGGGAACACTGATGAGAGCCGCACATCAAAGTGAATGGGGGATATCAGAGAGATGCGGCGATGGCAGCATCTGAAGCGCACATCAGGAAGTACCGACGCGCTCATCGAAGCATCGCCCAAAACACGGACTTATTGTTAATGTGCAAAAAAAGAAACGCTGTCAGCATGCAGGAGTAGGCGGAGAGAACCATCTGTCTCTCCATTACGCAGATCCTGAATGTGAGAAAGACGCTGCGTGCTTAATGGGCTTAAACAACAACGCAGTTGTCTGCCAAAGTATAATAAAGCCACAATAAAATCTGCTGAGGAGTGTGACCATCCATTTTTGTTTGTCGCACAAGTATTTTGCACCGCCGCTGATTGGCTTTTGATGAAGCCACGTTTGTTTATGGGGGCCGCTTGCCTTGCAAAATAAACTGATGCAATCAAAGGGTGGATCAAGTTGAGGGAAATCAAGAAAAATCATCATGGCTACGGATTTGAAAATGACTGATTAGACCACCGGGGGCCCAAGAGTGGCTTTTTAATTGAATCACTGGACCAAAAGGGGAAAAAATATTTCAAGTTGCCTCCTCACCTGAGCGATTCCGCCATGCGCCGCAGGTCTTCATTCTGCTGCTTGAGCCGCTCCAACTTGGCCAGGATCTTGGAGAGCTCTCGGCTGGACCGCTCCGGGTGCTCGCTGTCTCTCACCAAATGGCCGCCGATGTAGAAGAGTAGCGTCCCCCAGGCCAGTAGCACCAGGGTGATCCAACGCCATGAACCCGCCCAAGGCCGCATGGTGTGACCTCAAATTGCCTCCTTGATGTGCTTGTTCCCCAAAACGACCCAGCGGGCTGCTTGCCTGACGGTCCACTCGTGTCCCGTCACCACTTGGAATGCAACTTTAGCATCTTTGGAGTGATGGAGCAAGAACTTCTGAGTTGATATGAGCGCGGAGAGTCCTCTCCAGCTTTCAGCCAGAACGGTTTCCCTCCGTTAGCTACAGCATGGTTAGCATACTCCGGAGTCCGCCTGATGGCGTCCTCTCTAGCCAGCTCAGCGTTTGCCAACCTTTCCCGGACCGTCTCAGCAACTTCTCCGAGACCCCTTGGATTTGTTTATTGAAGTTGCGCCCTGCGGAAACACACAAAGTGTTGAGTTTGTTTAGTTGGGGCAAATATTTTTGGAGCTTTTGGGTCTAAGCCACGGAGAAACAAAGCATGCAAGATGTTTGGCAGTCAACGTCATCCCGGCAGCCGCAATTCAAGGTGATACAGCGAGCTCGGAAAAAAAAATCCCTCGATCATCATTTTCCTTCATCCCCGAGCAGCAGGGGGGAGCCGGAGATGGACGCACGCTGCGTTTATGAAGCAACCTTCCCTGTCATCTTCACTGACAAAGCCATGTCGAGGCGACCGGGTGCCGTCGTGTGACGAGATCCAGACTGGCAGATGTGTGTGCGCGTTGCTCCGCCGCGCATGTTATCATCCCACGGCGTGTACCGTGGCAATCTAGAATAATACCAAGCATCTTTGACTTTCGCAGCGGGCGTTGATTGACAACATGGCCGACTGAGTCTCTTGTGAGAGTTCGGCACAGAGAAAAGTGCTCCTGACGGGATTCGCCTGGCAGCGGGAAAGCCGGCTGACAGTCGCCCGTCTAGTTTACCATAGCAACAATTGCTATGTCCAACGTACGGTAGATGGCGGGAAAGGCTGACATTTTCCAAGCCACTCTTCCAAACCAGACTGTATCTTTGTGGCCCAAAAAAAAAAATCTCAGCTATGTAGGTCACGGTATTTGAGGAAGACTTGAATCAAGAGTAGCAGGACTTGTTTGCGTTGAGGTTTTTGGGAACATGCCTCATCCGAGAGACATTTTGGGTTTTGAGAGAGGTGGAAAAAAAAAAGGCTGTTATGTTTTACAGGGTTGTCAGTTTGCCAAGGCAGCAGGTTATCGGGAGTTTGCAAGTTCCCACATCATATTCTGTCTTTTCATCGTTGATGTTGTTTTTTCCGAAAATCAGAACATTTGCTCCCGAACGCTGCAGTTGTTGTTGTTGTGAGTGACCTCGGTCGACGGAAGCGGGGCTGCTCTTATGGCGCGCACGCATGCGGGCGGGTGGGCAGGCAAGCCGAGGAGGATTTTTATGATGGAAAATAAGAGCTGTGAGAGGGCCGCACTCCAGAAGGCTAATACACGACTGGGACTTAACAAAAAGGCAAGCTTTTCACTGGGTTTGAAAGCCATAATGAGGTTTATGTTCAGAACACTAAAACGGCTAAATATAAAACCGCTGGATGAGGCTGCCAAGGAGGGAATATTAAGATAACACTTGAAAGTTAGCTTAATGATGAGTTTCCATGACATGAATAAAACTTCAAAGTGATTTTTTATTTTATTTTTTCATTTTGAAGGAGGTTATTGTTTTCATGATGAGTGGAATTACCAGTATTTATTTTTTCTAATAATTGCGCAGGCTCATCCTTCAGGAGCTGAGACAAACTTAAATATTTCATTTTTTTAAAATGACAAAAACCCAATCTGGCCTTGGACTTTGGAACACTGAGCGTCTCTGTGCCCATCATCCCTTTGTCAGAACCGTATCGGCTGGCACGGCAGTATATGGATTGTGCCACTAGCCCCGCCCACTCAGTGCCACACGGGGGTCATTACCGATTCAATCTCGGATGTGAGTCTTCTCGCAACAGAGGTCATCTATCAGCGAGGCCGGGCTCGCTAGGCAATATGCCACGAGATGAGGTCCACCACTGAATTATACATGGAGCTCAGCTGAGGTAGACTTGGATTACACTAACATGACCGCTTCGGCATAAGCATGAATATATCTTCGGTATCAATATATGTTTTACTTATGTCAACGTCACACAATATATTCATATGTGTTGCCGTGAGGGGACACATGCAATGTTATGCAGGGATAAACCGATTCTACTTTTTGATACCAAAGCCATCATATTTGAGTATTTTATAGCTGTGCTACAAAAAATGGCTAAAATGATGAAAAAATTGGGCTAAAAGCTAATAAAATTAAATAAATAAATAAAATTTTGTCTGTCAAGCGACATCACCACTCTTATAAAATATGACAACAAAGATGGCAGCCAACCGACGTTGCGCAACCCCAATTACGAGTTTGCCGAGCAATATGGTGTCGAAAAGCGTTCCGATTTAACAGCAGCTGTTGCCGCCACACTTTGCCCACAAATAAACTCTAAGCAGCTTTACTGGCCATTTTCTTGGCCGGGTGAGTGCTTTGCAATGTATTTTCAGCCTTTTCCTTGGGGGACGGATGTGAAAGAGTCCAATTTAACACAGAGAAAAAAAAAAGAAAAGAAAATGAGCGTGAGCTGGTGTCTGGCACTGAGCGATTCATCAAAATATGATTGAAATGTGACAAAGTGTAATATCCAAACCGCTGCAACTGCGATTTTATGAGGTCAAACGTGTTCGAATAAAACATCATAAATAAAACTCTGGGGGTACAACAGAGTTGCCACCGCCTGCAAATCTTCAGCCAGATGCTGCGTGTTTGGTACAGACCTCAGCAAAAAAGGGCATATTTTATTTTTTCTACCAACTTTAAATCTCCCATTCCCATTACTTGTAAAAAATGAAAAATAAAAGCACTTAGGCTTGTGTAGGACTCCATCAAGGCTCAAAGATTTATCACCTGCAAAACCATTTTCGGCTACCGAGGAGGATCTAAAGCGGCGTTGCTTCCGAACAAAGTCAGCAAAGGACAGATGGTCGAGGCGGACAATCGTAAACGTTAAATCTGTTCCATATTTACGAGCGCAAATCCTTGCGCGAGGTCAACATCCAGTTTGTGACGTGAAACCGCAGTTAATTGTAAAGCGTTGTTGCCGCACAAAATTTTCAATTTCGTCCCGTTTCAACCAGCGTCTTTAACTCATTTAAATTCACAAGCTTCTTATTTCTTCATTTCACTAGCCCATGAATATAACATTTCAAAGCTCAAGAAGTCGGGTAAAAAGAGACATGTGGCATCAATTACCGGTAGGTGGATATGAATTGCAAAAATCTTCACCGTATAGATAATGCATGCAACTATAAGCAGTATAAGGCCATTGGTGATGACTCGATAACTGCAAAATAGAATGATGAAAGAGCGCAGGTCAAGTGCTTCGGAATAAATACAGCGTAGGTAAGAGCCGAGAAATTGAAACTGAACGACTGCTGAGATGCGCCGTCAAATTGCATTGAGCAATATACCGCTTGCTCATATAGCACATTAGGATAGCGTAGCAATCCCCTAGAAACCATGCAAATATGCCCCCTGAGTTTTATGAGTGGGATGGCAAAAAAGCAATTCAGAGGCCGAGTAAGTGCTGTGCAAAGATGAAGGACTGACTAAAGTGAGCAAAACTGAAAAGTAAAATGTGCCTAGCTGGCTTGGCGTTTGGGTTAGCCTTCTGTTATCTTAATTGCTAGCAGTGCATGTGTGTCAAAGTAAAACTTTGAAAATCCAGAAAGAAAAAGTGCAACTGGAGTAAGTGAGTTTCTTTTTTTTTTTGCTTTTTTTTTTTTGTAAAATGGCTGCCAGCCTCAATGCAGAGGTGGCAAAAAAGGTCCAAGTAAAGTTCGACTTCAACAACCACCGACTAGCAAGCTAGCAGTGCGTACGGGAGTAAAACACTTGGGCTCGCCTCCAAGGCTCTCACTGCAGAGAATTTGCTGACACACACACACACACACACACACACACACACACACATGCACACACACACACACAGAGCCATAAAAATTACACGCATCAAATTAGTGGGGGGCAAGCAGGTGGTAATGGTTTATGCAAACAAGTTTCTAATTAGAACTGGGAGACATATGATTAGCAGTCAAATTTAAAAAAGCATCCATCATTCTTGTCTTTTATGACTTTTTATGTCCAAATAAAAAATGGGGGCCCGGGCGACGGCCTCACCTGCCATCCTAAGATGCCTCGTGATGAGTGAAGGTGGATTCCAGGCGCCGAGACGTGTCAAGGTCGGCATTTTAAATTCGCTGTGTCAGTGAGCGTGATGAACTGGCTCTGCATTGGGGCGAGTGTGTGTTTGTGTCACACACAGGGAAAGGGAAAAGGAGTCTATTGCTTTTGGGAAGCTGCAGATGACAATTTATAGGGCGTGTTAGGGGCGTTATTTAAAAAAATGATCATTTATTTTTGACGCGGCAGTTTTGAGGAAGACCATTTTTGAGGGAAGCCAATATCATAAAAGAACCTCGGCCGTCAGTATCTGTGGGAGTTTGGACTAGTTTAGACTCCTGCCAGCTCTGTGCCCCCTTTGGAATGAATCCCAATGACGGCTGACCTTTACCAGCCTGGGGTGCAACGGTTGTCAGCGTGGGTCCGTCATAACCGCGTACAGCGCCGGCCGACCTTCCCCGAGTAGTCTGGATGAGCTTAATGAGAGTCGGGATACACCGAAAAAATTACAGCTTTTACCGATTAAGCCAATTAATTGATTGACGAATAATTATGGGAGAAAATGGAGTGCACTATTTGGCAGTTGTTTACGCCAAATCACCACAGTTAGGACCCAAAAACAGTGCGCGGTGCCACCACTCGAGCAATAAGCTCTCAATAAAAACTCCCAGCTCAGCCAAGGCCTTTAAACACTCTTTTTCACCTCACTCATCTTCTGTCCCAGAATTTATGATGTGCGGTTGACTCCCATTATACCCTGGCTGAGAAAAAAAAAAAAAGAAAATTCCAATACAAGCCAAGGTGGTCTCTTTCTATGTCTTTGACAGAGGAGATGAAGGCAGTAGGTGGGCGACTCAGAATATAGAGGGAGGCAGGAAGGAAAAAAAAGAAGAGAGGGTCAAAATAAAGAGTGTGTTGTAGGTAAAGTGGAAGCCGGGGAGGTAGTAATTGGAAGAAAGATGGTGGCTGTAGAAAGCAAGGCAGCAGGCGGGGGGGGACGGCTGAAGAGTGCTCCCCGAGGGATCCGAGTCGGGACTAATACAGAGGGGCACTTTTATACAGAGCAGCTCCAACCGATTCATCACTTTCTGCTACATTAGCTCAACTCTTTGTCTTTGAACCACATCGCCTTTGCCCTGTGACCTCAGAATCCCCGCAGCACGGAGTGACATATCCATTTATTTTACGGTCACTCTTAAAAGCTTGCTTTTCCCCGAGCCGAGAAGGGATGGAGAAAAAAAAAGTTGAGATGTAAACAACATGGCCGCCCTACCGTTCATCTTTTCAATTAAAAAGACCACGACTTTTTTTTTTTAAATCCTTAGACGCTTTCCCTCAAGGCTGCTTAAATAAGTGACATTTCCAAAGCAGGGCGCCCCTGACCCCCCCCCCCCCCCCCCCCCCCCCCCCCACACACACACACACACACACACACACTCCAGTCCATCCCTTCAAGTTCCTTCTGCATGCTCCAATTTCTTCAAGACTCCAAAATGCCCAAACGTGCATCCTTCTGTATTCATCCATGAACTGACGACAGCTATGAATAAATATAAATGGAGACGATGAAATAAATAATTGACACACAGAGAAGGACTGGAGCCTTTGTACCAGTGCACCTGCCTGCTGACAGCACCTCTTGCCCCCCCCACACACACACTTCTGCTTAATTCCACTCGCTGGCTCCCTCACATCTCCATTTTTTTCATCATGCCTCATAACAAACATCATATTGACGGAGGGCTTTGTCCCCGTCACGGTTTTTGTGCTTCTGGTTTGCTCGCTCGACTTCCCCATTTTCTCACTCGGTGCCTTACGGGCCATCGGCTTACACTCGAATGCCCCCTCCCCTCTCCGCTCGATTGTGACCTCTTTGTAGGTTATTTTGTAGATACGGGGCGGGGGTTGATGTATGAGGCCTGGTGCCCAAGTGCTATTACTCTGCAAGATGCAGTGGCAAATGCCATAATCTCTTTTGACCGCTTCAATAAAAGTTTAATCTGTTGTGGCAAAAGAGTCGCCGTCAGCAGAGCGGAGGGTTTGGGCTTTGCCGGAGGGACGCACGCCGTCATCACTCACGAGTAGCCACCCTTGGCTTGCTTGAACACACAATATTGTATGTTGTTAGTGGAAGAGGCACCTGACACACTCTCTTGCTCTCTCGGCCGTGCTTGGGCCGAACTGTTAGGTTCTATTAAAATAAAATAAAAAAAAATAAAAAAAGACAGCCTAGGTGCGGTTATACGTGTCTGTGTGTATATAAACATATACATATATTAAATAAAAATTATATATATATATATATATATATTAAATAAAAATAATATATAATATATATTAATATAATATTAAGAACGCCCCCAGTTACTGTTCTCTAACAAGTTGTTAAAAATGTGTTCAGGAGATGGAAAAATTAAGATGGAAAGGCAACAACAAGGCAGTCTTGCCCAACCCCTAATCGATTAATCAATGAAGAGATGCACGCCAAGACTTGCGCATCGCATCCTGCTGGTCGTCTTTCTGCAGCAGGTGCTGACAGTTGTCCAGACAGCGTCGTCCATCAATCTTTCTGCTTGCTCAGCAGGCTTTTTGCATTGCGTTCCTGATCCGCGGCGTCTAGCCAATGCTGGCTAACCAAGTGACGGGAGCGCTTGGCAGGCGAGATGACTGACGGCTGTCATTTCAGACGACAAAGTTAGTAAATCGAAGGTTCTGCTGTTGAATGCCTTGACATAAAAGCTACGGCTGGATAAAAGTTCCATAGCGGTGTGGAAAATGTTTTCATCACATGGCTAAGGTCTTGGTCTGCACACACATAGGAACGACTTCCATATTTGGGGCGAAACTATGAGAGACCCGGTCACATGAGCACATCTAGTTCTTGATGTCACCGCTGGTGAGCGCTGGAATTTTATCACGCTGGAGGATCTTCGAGTTGCCGTTTATCATCGTTTGCAGATGCTTTTGCAGGGTGGCGGCGTAAACAACACACAAGCCCCCTGGGACAAGATGCAAATAGGGAAGAAAGCTGTGTTGGGCTTGTTTCTGGTTCAGGGACAGGTTGATGCGCATCAAGACTCGAGCCAGCCCGGTTTCAGTCAAGTAGTGCTGTATCAGCTGGGACCGCATCAATAGTCCGGATGAAAGATGGCTTTTGGAAAGAACACAATGAGGTGGGGGTGGCTGAGGTAATGTGGGCGGACTTGGCAAAGCCACCGAGGCCGCGGTGGGCGTGGCCGCTCGCCGCTGCCATCGCCGCAGATGTTTGCGAGTCCTCACACAACATTACGTTCGGAGTCGAGAATCTCGCAAAGAGGGAGGGGCCGGCGGAATAATCAAAGTCCGCTTGACAGCTATGATGCACACGCTGCGGGATGCGTTTTGACGCCGACAACGGGGGGAAAACGGCGCTTTCTGTTAAATACTTGCCCGGAAATGCAAGCTATCAATACGACTCAAGCTGAGGAATGAAACGCTTCCTCAAAAGCAAATCCATCCCTCAGGCACTATTAATGGATTCAATTCAGCAAACTGAAGCATGGTGAAAAATAAAAAGTCCCCAAAAATAAGGTCTCGACTGCTCCGGATTCCTTCGCCTAGCCGTGTTTTTGGTTCGGGGCCGTCAGAGTGCATTGGAATGATTACCTGTGCGACAACACGCGACTGTCACGCAAATTCCTGGTGGAGCCGATGCGCGTTATTGCTTTAGATTGCCTTGTAATCCAAACGGGCGGTGTGTCGTCTGCTGCATTATTGATCCGCTCGTGTAACACAAACACAATAAAGAAGCGTGACAATAGCGCTCCGTCACCGCACGCAGGATGTGAGTCGGAATAGATTCCGAATCATAAATAAATACGGTTCATCTGGGAACCATTTAACGCAGGAGCAGAATAAAAAATGATAAATGCAGTGGAGGGAAAGAAATGTATTGATGTTGTGCAGATTTGTTGCGGGGAGAAAATATATCACCAGCAGGGGGCGTTTTCCTGATAATGGATTTTCAATGAAAGTACAAAAAAAATGTGACACAGCTAAAGCGTTTTGTGATGCACTTAGAAACCGCTTCCAGAATTTGTATTATTTTTCCCAAGATTGTGTTGAAACATTTCGAATTTTCCTCATTTTCTCAGTAACATCCTTCTTAGTGGCGTTTTCATTACCGACGGTAATTCCAGTTAGATTAAAACGAAACTATCGCATCACTAAAAACATTTTAAAACCAACAAGGGAGTTTGAAAGTTTACAACTATAACACTTGTCTCAATCAATCATGATGAAACAAAAAAGGTGCAAGGTGCCATCTTGAGCTTGACTCTCAATGTTGATAACAATCCGCGGCCATAAATCTCCTCCGTGGACGTTTCGATCTTATCCCTTCCTTACTGCCGTCTGCGGTGTCTGGTTTCGTTCTCCTTCCTGTCTCCGAGCCGAGGACGGACGGGCCTGCCAGCGGCTTGGCTTGGTTGTCTGGCTCCGCGCAGCCTGGTCATTACCGCTGGCTAACAAGCCGAGCGCGAGGACGTCTAAGGCTGCTCTATCCCTTAACTAACAAAGAGACGGCAGTGGATTCGGTGGCGCGGACTCCTGCTGGACCCATAATGGCGCTTTCTCATTATAATCTTTCTCCTGGGGAAAAAAAAAAAAAAAAAAGGAACATGCTGGGTTTCATGTCCTTTTAACTCGGCTTTGCGGGACGGCAAGGGGAGCCGGGAAATGCTTTGAATTAACGTCCCGTGGCGACGGCCATGCGTGTGCAAACAGGTAGTTTTCTCTCTACTACTAAACTGGAGACTTGGATGCATTTATTGTCATATTGGTGTCACGAGAATGCCTGGCTTGGTTTGCCTCTCTCCATGGACCTTCATTCTGCGGATAAAACCGTGTTCCGAAGGTCGACGAAAGAAGGCATCCCCTGAATTATTTTTCCGATGTTTGGTTTAGTTGATGATTTGCTGTCAGATTTTCGGATGGCATGTTCAAGTGGAGCCGGGTCCAATATAGTGACTGGATCGCTTGAGTGACACACAACCACTCAACACCCAAGGGCGATCGAGACACTTCTATTAACATTGCATAAATGTTTTTTGGAACGCGAGAGGAACGAGTAGCTAGCACTGCTGACAGATCCAAAAATCGCATAGCCAGTTTTACATATTTGTCATTGTGCAGTCTCAGAGGTGTTGTTTGGCGACAACAAAGGAGACTAATAAAATACTCGGGCCACTGATTGAGCACTCTTTTTATTGATTTCCAATTGCCTAAATTGGAGCGGATTACATTTTGGCAGGATTTTTGTCGACTCTGCAATTAGCGAATCAATATGGCTATATCCCTGGATTAGCAGCGTCATTGTGTCAATTTATTAGGGACACTATCCACAAACTCATCCGTATGCCAATTTAACATTGTAATAAACTCTTTTATGAGCGTTGTGTTGTTTTTTTATTCATCTTTTAGCTCAAACAAGCTGCCTGGCTCAGTTCTGACAGTCTACAGATGATCTACTGTACCCTATTAGCACTCGGGAACACCGCTATCCTTAATAAAGTCATCTCACGAAGTTGATCTTTGCGCACGGAGCAGTGAAGCCGCCCAGAGACCAAACCACAGACCCCTGGTAATGGGTCTCATGGGGGGGGGTAAGTCTAAACTGCTCCGCACAGTTGTAAACGGGCTGGGATTGCTCCACTTTCTAGTGCAATGAAATCCAATACGTGGACATGGGGTATATGATTTTATAAAATTGTCAACAAATATTGTCAATTTTGACATGGTCGAGCATATGCGATCACGTGAATATGAATCACGGAAATGATGAGGGCATATGCTGCATGCAGGCGTGAGCGGATGTATTAATGCGTGCATGTCTAAGCAGAGCTGAGGTTGGTGAAGCTTAGCCGGCTGTGGAATGTAAACTAGCCACTGCAGCACTCCTGCCTGGCCGCAGTCAGACGTCGCTCCACTGGGGGGGGATCCCGACGTCCGTCGTTTAATCGCTGCATCACCCCCCTCCATCTTAACAACCCACCCGCAGTCAAACGCCCCAGCTCACGTTGCAAAGTTCCATGCACACCTTTTACTTTCAAGCAGGAGCATTGATTGGAAACATAAAAGCCGCAGTCGTTTATCGTCCATAATCACTTTGCGGCTTTTTTTTTTTTTGACAGCCGAGCGCCTCACGCCGTCGCGTCACATCTATCTCCTAGCAGACAGTGGCCCAAAGCAAGGTTAAGCACTTTCATCTAATCTGATGACAAATGATTTGATGAGGTTAGCTAGCGATTAACCTCTTCGTCTACATTTTCGGTACCTGTAACGGAGAAGCCCCGCCCCCTCGACTCGCAAACGTCAACTCGTCTTGATCTATTGTGTCATACGTGTGCGTGAGCTCGTCGCAGTCCACCGAGGGACACGATGACGGCTGACTCACCCATTAGCCCAAATTAGAGCCATTTTTCCAGCATTCGCGACAGAGCCACCGGCGATGCCGTGTCGTCAAAGCCATTATGGAAAACATGCACTAAACTGATTTAACTTTGCAAATACCATTAACCGGTGCCCCGAGATTATAAATATCCCACGTTGCAATCTGAGGGGGCAAATGAGGAATCGTGTTAAGAAAATCTTGCATCAATGTCAGACGCTTGCCAAAGGCAGAGAGAGGGACCGGTTCGAGTCAAATAAAATGGCGGAGTAAAAACAATCCGAAGGCCCCACATGACCCAAAGTGCATTTCCACTAAAAGGGACTATCAAAAGCAGCCTAATGAACCTTAATCTTATCAATTTATGAAAATCATTGAAGTCACCGCTAATGTAGCTTTTAAAAAAAGAAAATGGTGCTCTGGCTCCATTTATCACCGGGAAGAAAAATGCTTTGGCAAGCATTTGTTTTACACGGCGGAGTGACAATTTATCAAAACAAACTTCACGATGGTGGAATCTGCCATTTTGTCCACTTATTTGTCTGTATTGCAAAGCCGAAGTGCCTCCGCCCCCCCCAACAATCTCTTTACCTTGAGGGTTCCTGTCGAACGGTAACAACAGTTGCCTAGCAACAACATTTCCACCCTGCAGAAATTGAGTAGATTATTTTTTTTTTTTCCGCTCACAGTTCATACTTTGGAGAGAAAATAGATATTTTAGTTTGTGGTGCAAATATACAGTACTGGCTTTCCAAAGTCATATCTATTTGAGGATTTGTGACGTTAACTCACACGGTTGTCATCCCCGTATGAACCTGAAAGAGGAATTAAAGTGTTTTGTTTTGGTGAATCACTCGATTTGGCGTCATCTGATATTTTCGCATTTAACCTGCTGCAGATGATACAAAGTACGATGAGGGAGGTGGGGGGGAAGGGAGTCAAATCACTGACATTTCCCAGAATCAATCGGAAGTTCCAAATGCCACGTCGTGAATCAATCAACCGATTGGACCTTAGCAAAAGGGTACTTGTGAGAATTTGCTTTCCTCGGTTACATTTGCAACACGAGCGTGGAGAAAGACAAACACAAGGTTGGTCTGCTTTCCCCCTTAATCATTTTAAATCATAACCTAGTCTCATAATGCAAAAAAATGTTGTGAACTAGGAAGCCAAAGTTCAAATCGGGCTCTCTCACAGATCTCGCAGCCAAGACAAACACGGCCGTGCCGGAGACGTGTCACCGAGGCCCACCTTGTGAGCCTTATGCAAATATTTATCTGCATTCACACTTGGCTTAATTCGATAAGAGCGACCCGGACTGGAATAGCTTTGGATGCAAAATGGTAATTACTCCTAAACCGAGCTGGAATAATGAACTTGTTAGCATGCTCGGCCTCCTGGAATTCATTACGGCGGCGCTGATGGATGAAGCAGAACCCGCTCTGATTTCATTGCGAGGTGCTTCGAGGCCTCCCTTTCATGCCTTTGACGCGTCCAGCTATCAGTCACTCGGCAATCGCGA
The DNA here is from genome assembly GCF_024217435.2 of Syngnathus scovelli. NCBI lineage: Eukaryota > Metazoa > Chordata > Actinopteri > Syngnathiformes > Syngnathidae > Syngnathus > Syngnathus scovelli. The sequence continues at coordinate 6,307,267 of NC_090866.1, read as the reverse complement.
CACACGTGCGGCCAAGGCTCGTGCGTCATGTGACGAGACGGACACCGTTTGTCACTGTGTCATGCGGACGGTGCCGCATAATAAAGCGAAAAGGGGAAGCGTTGAGCAAAAGGGGGGGGGGGGGGGGGGGGGGGGGGACCTTGAATGAAGGCATTGACGGCAGTTTTGCTATTAGATGACAGAAAAAATCTTTTTCATATTCAATAACAGACATGGCAGCGATCGGACTGGAGCCGGATCTATTTTTAAAGCGGATAAATGCTCTCTATGGACCATGTGACTTGTCGCCACGACCATTCTGGTGTCATCCTCTCATGAGACGCCGGGAGAAATTTTTTTAACAGTACAGTACAAAAGTCAATACTGGGCTCAAAGTATGGCCGAGTCACTGATAAGGCCGACCCGATGCTCCGTCTCTCTCCGTCTCCTCTAAGCACCCATCAATTGAGGCAGTGAAGCCATCAGCGCCCACGCTCGGCCAGCCCGCTTTCTCGCACGACTGGCTCGGTGCGCGTCGGAGCTGTGATTGGACTCTCGGCATTAATGAACGGCGACCGCTCGCCAGTCCTCTCAGCCGTCAATCTGGATGGATGGATCAGTGTGGGCCCCATCCTAATGGGCTCCCTTTGCCATTTCTCTCGCTCCGTCAGCTCGCCATCACAGACATCAGGGGGAGGATCTAATCTCGGCCTTTCGCCGCTCCGACCTGCTTGGAGTATCGCGACTGGGGAAAAAAAAAAAAAAAAAAAGGGCCCGGCTCACCTTCCCATCAAATGACCAAACAGAAACTGGATCAGAGGGTGACATTTGAACAATAATGAGGAGGAAAAATAGTCCCCAAGACATAAAACAGAAAATGCGCTGGCGGACTGTAATTGGTGTTTTAATGATCATAAGCTGGTGTCTGATGAAAAGTGGTGCGTCCAATTAACATTTTTTTCCAAGTAGAAGATATTTTTAAGCTATTATTCAAATCTGCCTTGTGATTGGCTTGCGACGGGATGGACTCCATCTATGTCGGTTTGATTTAATGGCTTTGAAGGGGAAACATTGATTTTCCTTCTTTCCTGTCATATGCTCGGAGGATGATTGTTACGTTCTTTGTGTCATGTGGTTGACGATGGGAACGAGGGGAGGGGGTCCAACTGGGAAAGGTTGGATTGAGCTGGGATTAAACCGTAGCTGTGAACACAAAGTAAACAAATTTTGGAGTGACCACCGTCTCAAAATGGCTGCCCTTGAAAGCTCCGCTGTACTGTGGTAATCAGGTCGAGGGAGACAAGTGGTCCATCTTCATTGTGCTAATGACTCCACAGAACGCGTTCACCCAGCAGGGTCCGCAATGCCAGCCTACATGAATTTCTTCCGCTCCATGAGACGAGACTTTATGGGAAAAAAGCAGACTCGTGTCCTTAACCCCGATGTTTTATTTAAAGAGTCTCTGGGTGCTTGGACTTCATTTGCATACGGTTGTCATCCGTTCGTGAGATCTTTGGTGCCTGATTTGCTTGGAAATTTCAAGTGTGCGGCTAAAAAAGTAATTTATTTCTCCTCCCTCTTCTGCTGGAGTGGTTCTTATCATATTGAATACCCTCAGGGCGGGGCCGCGTCCCACTTTGATGATGTCACAGCTCGGAGAAGCGAGAGGGGGGAACAGGTCAGCGCATGTGCCACGGACATCAGAAGCCGTCGGCGGTGCGGCGCCATGTCAGCCGAGCGAGCGCCGGGCTTTTGTGACGAGGCACGGACAGACATGCGCGGGGGCCAAATGTGACAAGGCGAGCGGAAACAGGGATGATTAAAGGCTGCGGGCGGGCGAGATGGCGGCGGGCGGGCGGGAAGAGACACGACTCGGAGGGAAGAAGAGAATTGGAGCACTGTGAAGGAATATTGAGAGGAAGGGAATTAAAAAGATTGGCGGGGGGAAGTCGTATGTGTAAAATTGGAAACCACACATGGTCGGACGACGGATTTCAAGAGGAGCCAAGATGGCTGAATTAAAGATGAAAACAAGTCAAGAGAGATGACCATGTGACCCAAATTGACCAGGCTGAGGACAAATAAGACGCTCCGAGATTTGCGGTAGCACTCACAGCAAAAGTGTGCTGTGAAGAATACGGGAAAAAAGACGCGCAAGTGTGTATGTGTGTGTGTGTGTGTGTGTGTGCGCCTCAAGTGAATTGAACTTGTTTTATTATGAGTGTGAAGCAGGCCAACACAGAACAGAAGAGCAAAGTTGCACTGAATAATTGAATGATCTTTGGGTTTTTGTGCATTTTCACTGTGCTATTGAATTCATGGTATCTGCTTAAAAAAAAAAAAAAAAACTACCTTCACTTTGAAGTTACGAACTGGAAATTTTTATGAAGACGACAGTTGACTCTTAACTTATTGCTTGTATTTGTATTGTTTTCTTGGGGGGTGGGGTGGGCTTTCAAAATGTGAATAATTTTGACCTTTCAAGTTCCACCCTATTCATAAATCATGACAACCTCCAAGTCGAGCTATATTTCATTGTAGGAAATGTAAAAATGGTATTCCGCCAAACAGTAACCTAATCATTTCTCCGAGCGCTGTCCTTGAAACTGTCAACTCGGAATCGATCATCGTCAAAATTGAAGAAAGACATGCCGTTTGGCTTCACGCCGTCGATTCAAAGTATCGTCACGGACATCTTTTGAGAACTGACCTCCGGTCAAAAATAAGTTACGTACAAACTGTTCAATTTCTTTTTTTTTTTCTTCCCTCCGCAATGTTTCCATTGGCTTCGGTTATTCGGCTATACTGAATGTTTCTACTCTCCAAAAACGATTTGTAGGCAATTTTTGCATCGTTTCCAGAGGGGAAAATTGCCGGTGGCTCTCGGATAAAATTTGCAACGCTCAGATCAAGTCCATCTGGACAATCAGTGGGAGTGTAGAACCTAACGGTGGGAACAGACGGCCACCTCGTGCACCGCAGAGCTCCGGCCAATGTCATGTGACTAACTTGAGTGGAGCTGACTCGCAAACGGAAAGTAAGTAAGTCGTCCGTGCGCTCACCTAAATGGGAGGTGATCGCATTTAATAAATAGAAGGGTCAGAAGGCGAGTCGGCGCTTTATTAAGTTATTCCTACAATTCCGATTCCATTGTCGGGAGCCGGTGAGCATGAAACTGTGTGCGCTGCGGAGAAATAAGGACAGATAAAGAACTTGGATGGTGACGTTGTTTATCGTAATGGTCATTACGTAAAAGATCATTTAACAGTCAGTCTTGACTGGGGCGGATTAGCGCATCGCTTTTGACAATCGTTTTGTTACATTCGTTATCGCCCGCGCTACATTGTGTTCACTGACGGGAAATTAGAAGTGAATTAGGTGAAAGTTGAAGCTTTGTTTTAATATACAGTTAATTTGCCGGCCAGCTCGTGCCTCGGTTAGACATAATGGCTAAGAAAGCGAGGCAAAGGAAGATCAATCATTTGATTGAGCGGAGTAGGGGAGTTTCAATTTCATTTGGAAGGCGCAAATGTAGGCAGTATGGAATCAGCCCTGCATGTGGAAATGCAAACACTCGCTCGCTTTCAAAGTGAATTTTTGCACCGCTGAAAATCTCAACATATGTCTCATATTATAGATGTGTTGGACAACTAAGATATTAAATCTTTAATAGCCATCGCGTGGATTTTTTTTTTTCTCAGGTGACAAATGTTTACGCCTTGGCAACAAGGTCTGCGCTTGCTTTGTGTTCTTGTTTTATGTTTAATCGATCTCGCCTTTGGTTATCTTGGCATTAAATTAGAAATACAATTACTGTAGCCTCTGTCGACAAAATATGAAATGACTGCATAAAAATCGACCTCCGTTCGCTGATGATTTTTTTCCATTGCTTTTGGCGTGGAGCAATATTTATATACTAGGTAGTTTTATTTATTTATTTATCTATTTATTTATTGTTGATTTGTATTTCTAATTTTCATTTATTTGTGATTATTTGTGATTATTTGTGATTGATTGATTGATTGATTGATTGATTGATTGATTGATTGATTGATTGATTGATTGATTGATCGATTTGAAAAAAGCTTCCCATTCTGAAATGTCTCGATGTACATTCTATGTAAAAATGAGTTTAGGTGAATTATTTCAAAATGCGTTTGTGTTATGTCGGCATGAGCGCGGTGCCAGAAGCCTTTTGAGGAAGGAGCATGTGTCCGCTCTTGTGTTGGGTCACAGATGTCACCTGCTCCGGCAGCCAGTCTAGCGCAACTCGCCGACCCCCGCCGCTCGCCCACATGCCCCAAAGCGCCGGAGAAAACAAGCTCGCCATGTTGTTAGTTGTTGTATGCTTTGCTCTGATAATGGGATTAAAAACGCGGCGCGCTGAATTACCGCAAAGGGCCACGGCAGTCCTTCCAACTCGAACTGAACGCTACCCGGAGCTTGTGGCTATACGTGCCGCTTTCCGCAGTCCTGCCAAGTGGCGGCGATGTTAAGTTGGCGTAAATGAAATGCTACAGGCTGGACCAGTAACCTTAAACAAAGCAAGAGCCAGGAATTGAATCTTACTTAATATCAACCACAAGCTAAATTAGAAAACCACCATGCGTAACCACGGAACAAATCAGCCAAGGGTGTGTGGGCATGTGTGTGCGTGTCTGTGTCATACGATTTTTCGATTGTTAATCTTTGAAAGGAGCTTTGTCAATGGCGTGGCCGTCACTGTTAGAAGGCCTGAAATTCCTTTTTGCATGCCTCACCACTTGTTTGCTAGGAAAACCCACAATGCTTTACCACAAGATTAAACCATGCAGATTGCTGATACGTGCATTTTTTCTCTCTCTGACACACACACACACACAAAAACACACCCAAGTGGACAATCTGTTGGATGACAAAGTCCACGCGAGTCCCTTTCAAGCGTATCGAAGACCGGGAAAAACACATGCAATTGACTTCAAACAGGCTGACGGGGGATTACGGTTCCGAGTCGCGGCGTAGCAAAAACAGATTGTTCGGGACTAAATGGCTTCTCGATAAACACGGGGGGGAAAAAAATAAGTGTTTGGCAAATAGCACACAACAATGCAGGATATTAAGCAAATGTTAGCGGAACTTTACTAGCGCTGTCACTGCAGCTGTCAGCTCAAGACGAGAGAACTCATCGGCAGTCACAATTATGAAGTTTAAAAAAAATAAAAAAGTCTGTGTTGACCATTGAGGAGGGCTGGAGGGGGGTGCTAATCCACATGACCGGCAGACAAGGTAACAAAAAGAAGCTTGGTCAAGAGTTAGTGGAATTAAAGCTAAGCCCATCCTTTGTTGTTATGCTAATCCACGAGACAATCATCTGCAAGCGCAACATCGCCTCTGAGATGAATGTGGCTCAGAAAGAAACAAACAAAAAAAAAAGAGCGAGCCTCAATTAGTCTGCTCGTTGCCAGGAGAGAATGGCGCAAGGACATTTCCGAACAGACAAAATAAAAACGTTTTTTGGATATTTCAGGGCTGTGGATCCCAATGCACAAGGATATTTAGAGAAGCTTGACGATCACACGGCTGACCTGCCGTCTTGCTGTAACATTCCTCCTCCTCCTTCTCCAGAGGACAAATATAGAAATTCTACGCGTGCAATTACCTCTCAAATTAAGATACCTCTTCGTTAAATGACAAGGGACAGCTCTTGATAAGAACTGGATCGCGTCGTGCATTTCCAATCCCGATAATTAGATGGCACCCAATTGGATTGATTTCATCCAGTCTACACATTGCACACACAAAAAAATGACAATAAGAAAAAAAAATGCACGAGGGAGGAGGGGACATCATGTGACGGGACACTCATGCGGCGACATGACAGCTACGCCTGCTGCGAACGGCTCCCCTGCTGCTTTGCCAAGGACTTTGCCATAGGTAAATGCCAAGGCTGCCACTCATACGGATACTGAATAAGGGACTAAAGGTCACGCGCAAAAAAACCACCGCGCTACTCAGACGCGCAAAGGAAACACGCCGATATCTTAAAGTCAACTCAGAGTGACTTACGAGTAAAGTGGCTTTTGCTTTCCAAATCTCGCCCGACTGTAAAACACCATCGAACCTCTTCAAAATAAAAAAATAAAAAGAGGACACTTACCGGACGGCCTTTTGGGGTCCAACCAACGGAGCTCTCTTTTACCAGCGATGCTACGGTTGCTCCGGCAACACAGAATCATTTAGGTCTGCAATTTTAAAAAGAGATGTAAAGTTGATGGACTCGTCAAGAAACATGACAGCAACGTGTGTTAACAATTCATCGTGTATGGAGACATTCAGACAAATCGGAACTCGGCCCATAAGCTCACCGTGCGTATTGATATTTCTGGCGTTACAGAATGCAATATCTTTGAGCAAAGCTTGCTTTATTAGTGCTATAAATTTAGTTTACTGCTCAATCAATAGTAATGCGATCGGGGAGAGATACTTGTCAGGGTAAACAGACCACCTAGTACCGAGAAATATCACAACGTTGCGAGGTCCAATGGGAGACATTTCCACAATTATCCAAAAGGGGATGTTGCCTCGAATCAAATCTATCATGATAATCAAATCGGAATTGAATCGACTGCTTTGCGACTGCTAATTATGTTGCAATAATGCCGCTGCTATTTAAGGCTTGCGGGCGGTAGCTAACAATCAAGTCAATCGGAGCTCACATTCAACTAAACCGCCTTGCTTGTAATAAATCGAAAATGGTGGTGCGGGCCGGTTACACAGTTTCAAAATTGTCCAATTTTATCCGATGATCATTTAGCGGGGATGAATACCACGCCAGTTGCACAAAACTGAGTTTACGCCACTAATGTCCCATGTATTATTAAAATCAAATTAAATGTTAACGCTTGGAGGACGGCGGATGCTAGTCACTTGTTATTCTTCAGAACACTGCACATGAATACATTTGGAATGACCAAAGACTAAAACCTGACGGCGTTCCATTTGACTTTTTTTTTTTTTTTTTTGGTGTGTGCATTACGCAACGGTGAAGCTGTCAAATGACATTCATGAAGTTTTTGCGCTGTTCTGTGAATGCTTGCGACTGCCGGCTACAAAGGCAGCGTTTGCCCTACATTCGCCGTGCACACAGTCTGATTGTTTGCCTGCTATCTTTCTCAGCACCATGCTGGGTCAGGTGAGGCAGCCACTGAAATCCAATCAAGCCAATCCTTCGCAATCTTGCCCAGTGTCTCCCATGGCAAGCAGAAAAGTCACAAACTGATATAAAAACAGATCGTTGATGAGGGTATCAAGATGGGAAATCAAACACCTCACTCCATATTAACTTGGGCTTAATGCTAAATGAAATACCGGATCCCTTTCAGGGCAACTCATTGGAGCTGACTCGGAATTCTGACGGAGGTCATAGATATGAATTAGTAGTACCTCAGGGATCAACATCGTTGCCACTAAAATTCACAAACAATTGTGTCATGCGAGCATGTTTTTTTTTCGTGTCACTGGGCAAGACCCATTTGGACCAGCGTCACTCTGATTATACCGGTCAACATCTGAGTCTCTGCTCGCATTTAAATTTGTTCTTTTTCTTAGGGTGGGGACATGGAGGGAAGAGAGATTTGGAGAGAACCATGTGATGCGACGGTTTGGTGCCTGAAGTTCTGCAGCTGTCCCAATTATTACCTCGTTCTTTTTGCCCCCCAGATTTCTCCTTCATCCCCATCTGCTTCTTTTTGTCCCACATTTTTCATGTGGCACCCAACCGTGGATGCCACTAGTGGGTTTGTGCTTTCAGGACACTCCCATGCTGAGAGTGCTACAGAGATGGATGTGCCAGTGTTAGAATAGATGGATGGATGCAGTCCAGCCTTGGGATGGAGACCAATGTGTGCTGAATAGTAATTAGACGATGCACTCGTGTCAGGTAAATTGAGTTTTAGCAAAATTTCTCCTGTGGTCCCTGTCAGGTCTGGTTCCGGTATCAGTAGTGCTGACAGAGTTGTTTTATGGACCATGGGTACTGGAGATCCTGGGATTTGTGGATAAAAGGCATTTTTACAGTTTTGAAAGAAGTATATGGACCAAGTTAATGTATAATATTAAATGTTAATTTTTGATCGCTCCAGCAGTATTTCTGGACATCTTAAGTAGGGAGGGACAAAAAGTTGGAAGACCCACTTTGCCAGCTTGCAGCAGCAACAATTCTTCTTGAAACACACATACAGTAAGTGAACACACAAAAAGCACACCCTTGCTGTTGAAAGTTGAAAGCACACCGCAGGCTGCACGGCCTCCGTGCCGGGCCGAGCCTCATCGGGACGGCGCGCTCTTTGAGGGGCTCCCCGAGTCAGAACCTCTGACAGGTTGCAGCAGCCGCGAGAACAGGGATTGGAGCGCTCTCTCCAAACAAATACGCGTTCTAACATGGTACCAGGTGTAGCAGCTATCTCAAACTTGGATTCACACACACACACACAGCGGAGCCAATATCAAGCATTATACACACACACACACATAGTACACTGAGCCAAAACACTGTGACGGTTGAAATTAGAATGTCTTTTCATGCAAACAGAGGCGCCTGCTGTGCAGGTGACAGGCTGCTGCTGCTGCTGCTTCTGCTGCTGCTGCTGCAGACGGCATTGAAATGAAAAACAAATCCAAATGCTATTTTAAATAAAATTCCACTCAGCGGAGGATTGCGGCAGCCAACTAAACACGGGATTGGCTTATGCTCGCGCCACTAATAGGCACCCTGTTTCATGCAGATAAAACTGTCTGACGAGTCACCGCCCAGTTTGGCTCGCCGTGCTTGATATTTGACCTCGCTGGCAAAGTAGGACTAATAAGTTTAATGAAGTCATTAGTCAAAAATGAAGACAGACACGTTACGGAAGGTGGAGGCTCAGATGAAGGGCGGAGGAGCAAAGAACTCAAGAGCCTTGTGGAAAAGTACACAGCCAATCCTTCGCAATCTTGCCCAGTGTCTCCCATGGCCAGCAGAAAAGTCACAAACTGATATTAAAACAGATCGTTGATGAGGGTATCAAGATGGGAAATCAAACACCTCACTCCATCTTAACTAGGGCTTAATGCTAAATGAAATACCGGATCTCTTTCAGGGCAACTCATTGGAGCTGACTCGGAATTCTGACCGATCAACGGAGGTCATAGATATGAATTAGTAGTACCTCAGGGATCAACATCGTTGCCACTAAAATTCACAAACAATTGTGTCATGCGAGCATGTTTTTTTTTCGTGTCACTGGGCAAGACCCATTTGGACCAGCGTCACTCTGATTATACCAGTCAACACCTGAGTCTCTGCTCGCATTTAAATTTGTTCATTTTTTTTTAGGGTGGGGACTGTTTCATGCAGATAAAACTGTCTGACGAGTCACGCCCCAGTTTGGCTCGCCGTGCTTGATGTCTAACCTCGCCGGCAAAGTAGGATTAATAAGTTTAATGAAGTCATTAGTCAGAAATGAAGAAAGACACGTTACGGAAGGTGGCGGCTCAGATGAAGGGCGGAGGAAGAAATAACTCAAGAGCCTTGTGGAAAAGTACACAACTTGCATCAGACATTCCTGTGAACTCGCCAAAGGTGAAGGATGATAACAATCTTTGCTTTGTGGGGAAATAATGCAGAAGAGTTGAGGTGCATCTGCCCAGCCCTGGCAATATGTGCGACTGTTTACTTATTCATGAATAGATTCGGGCCGCTAACTCAATCAGTCACGTTATCGGGGTGGACTTTATTACATAACATTAATGATGCATTGCTTTCCATGGGTGTCGACTTTCTACCGCAATGGCATCAATTCACATGAGAGTACAATAAGTCCTGCAGTATTTTTTATATTCATTATTAACATATTTACACTCTAAGAATGTTATTCAAAACATCACCAAAGTGTATAAAGCCATGTCTAAAGACCGTGCATAATGTGATTAAGAAGGTTGACAAGCAGAGAACTCTCAAGAACCTCTAGCATGTTTTGGGCACAAACAAGAACATTTGACAGCCACTTTTACCCGAATGTATAAGTTTCATGACGTTGGGCCACGATGAAAACAATCAATAATCAAGAATCACAATCAATAATCAAGAATCGTCACGGTGCGATATTGCAATGTTTATATCAGAGGATCACAACTACACGTCCACTTGACAACAAACGCACGCCTGACCTGGATGATAAGCTCATGCAACATGCAGCAGCAACGCATCCACAATAGAGGCAACAACCAAAATGTGTGCGGGGGGGTGCACCCAGTTGCATTGCAGTGCGTGGGTGGAGGTCACACATATGGTCCGCCAAAAACACGAGACTGACAGTTAGCTTCTACGCTAAACGACTCGTAGCAGCATTTAGCTTCAACTAATGCTGCAAATCAAAACGGAAGGCTGCATGCAAACAACCATGACAGTTCAGCAGCTGCACCGGGTTTGTTTACCTGCTGCTCTTCGCCGCCTTACTGACAGGAACAAGCGACAATGGGAGCGGTGAATGGGGAAGCACGTACACGGGTCGGAGCGCAACATCCTTCCGGAGATTAAAGCAAAAATAACGCGATCGAGCAGAGACCTGCTTGCGCCACCGCCGATCGCGCACCGATCGCGGCGGAGGACTCAGGCAACAGGCCGGTGATGTCGCGTGCTGGAGGTTAACGGGTGTGTGTGTGTGTGTGTGGGGGGGGGGGGGGGGGGGGGGGCTCTTTACGGACCGCTACATAGACAGAAACAAACGCGGTCCTTACCTGGACGTGCAATCCTGACTTCCAGAAGCATCCGATCGGGACTGACGAGGCTGCAGACGAACTCTGTGGATGCAAGGGGGGGAACAATGAGTGCAATCTGGAGAGGCGGCCGAGAGTTACTGACACACTGGGGTAAAGAGTATGAGCTGCAAGGCTGGACTGTGACGATCTGCCGGTGTCAAAAATGACGAAGGAAGGTAAGGATCGTACTTCCGGAAAGGGCTTTTCACAATAAGAACATGTTTGGGGTGGGGGTAGCGGATTAGGGCCAGTCAAGGAAAAAAAAAAACAGGTTGACAGGATTCTGACTCTTTTTTTCCACAGAACTCTGAGATTAAAATCAGAATTCTGACAAAAAAGTCAAAATCCGATAAAATCCCAAAAATATTTTCTTTACTGGTCCTAATCCTCTTCCATACATACAGTGGTAATGTATAAACAATAACTTATTTTTATTGTTTTATAATTTTGGATTTCACATATTATTAATGTCATGCTTGTTTTCTTGACCTGCAGTATTTGGACCACCGAGAGAATGACTAATAACACCCCTGCCCTGTTATCTGATGGTGCCCCCCCCCCCCCCCCCCCAAATGGTTCTGCATGATACTTTCTGATCTAATATTACGAGTATATTGTTGCGTCTGAACATTTTGATAATCATCGCTATTTTAATAACCAGCCGAATTATGGTCAGGGGAAAAATAATGACACTTAACATGTTTCCATACTGTGACCCAAGAAGCTATTTCTGTTATATTATTACCTAATAAAGTGTATTGTATTGTTTTTCCTGAGATGAATTTCCCCCAGGGATGAAAAGTCTGATGATTCTGTTATACTATACTAATGGTAATATGAATGCTTATTGTACCATTTTTAAGATTAGGAATCAGCAAATATCATTTTTTTAAGTACAACAATTACGCCAATGACTGTTTTGTTTGATTATTTATTCTGAAGGCAGCACAGTTTTGTTTCCGTTGAGGTTTTGATCCTGTCCCCCACTCTTGACTGATGGTGAGCCTAGTCGTTGATCAGTGAGTGGGCAAATTGCAGCGCGCTCTCAAGTGGTAGAAATGTGAATTACAACTTTTTATGACACATTGTCCTGGAGTGGAGGACGAACGACGGTCAACAACAACCCCCACTGAGTAAGGTGCACGGATTTCAGTGCAGCTCTGCTTACCTTCAGTCTGCAAATGAATGGCCACCAAAGGTATTTAGCTATTTACCCGCCCACAGATAGCAGATTTCCCACTCCAGTCTCATCCCGAATTTCATTACAAAGAATTTAAAAGTCAATTTTCCCCTAATATGTCCCCTTTCAAATAACACTGAACATTACAGGGTCCTTATCGACGCACGCTCCTCTTCATAACAATTGGCACAGTTACATTTCTTTTTCATTTAGGAGATAAGCCAAAGCAAAGCAGCTTCTGAAGATTTTATCTTGCATGATAAATTCACAACAGGGGGAATATATACAAAGTGTTGAGGATAACAACACCCCCATTGCTGCAAGAGAGGGAA